>NC_072390.2:90025000-90325000 GCF_028885625.2 Pongo pygmaeus
AAACTTTAGTGATAGGTTGAGTAGTAAAGATATTATCTTTGTTGGAGGAAAAACAATCTTTATTATTTTAGGCCTATAGGCTCATTTTGTAACTAGGGAAAGATGATCAAGGATTTTTTTCTTGCTTTCAAACTTAATTTTATTTTTGCATAAGAAATTGTTTTCTCTTTGAACTCCCAGAAGACTGACATAATCTTTGGATTTTATGTTTAGATTTATAATAGTGTTGATGCTTTGAAATTAAAATAATTTTTAATCTCTTACTTCATCTAATGGTTTACTACTTTTTCTCTTATATTTTTAAATGAATTAAACTATGGTGATGTAGTTAACATCAAATCATAATGATAATTTGTTAGTTAAAGGCTATTTCAGTCTATAAAACTTTGATTACTAGAATTTAGCTGTGGTTTTATGAGTTTTCCCATATGATTGCCCACAAATTTTTATGTTGACTAAAATTGTAAATTGTTTAAACTGTTCAAACAAATTACGTAGCAATTAAACCTTCAGCAAAATTGTAATTCATTTTAAATTTAGCACGGAGGCTTGATGCTGTTTCTGAGGAAAATAACTGAACATAACTGTGAAATATGTAAATTCAGTATTTTCCATGAACTGTTTCCCATAGGATAGAAACAGTCTCAGCACTGTGGGCATAGGAAAACCTTCCATTAATGTGAATTAATCTTGCAGTACAGGATCCCTTGAGAGAATTCCTGCCCTTGACATTCATTCAGATTTCATTCATTCAAGATAAATTTTAAAATTTTTGTTTCATTTCTGATTTCTAGCACTTCAGGTTTTAATATTTAAACTTGAATGAAAGTAACTGAAATCATGTAACATTGATTTATATTAGATATTACCTGTTGTCCCAAGAATTGCATAACCTGAAAACATTAAAAGGAGTAAGTTGGACATTGACACCAAAAATATCATATAACAAGTCAGTATCTCTTTCATTTGTAATAGGTAGAGACAGTGGTAGTGCTTTTGTGCATTTATATTGTTTGGATTAACATTCAGTGTTTCTCTGCAAACTGTAATGATTTGCATGCATATGCATACTGTCCTGCTTTGGAGTTTGCATATGCACCTGTATCCTACAAGTAGCAGTAGGATGAATATTCAATCAAAATTTACATATTCAAACATGTTTTAGATGTATTTGTCATTCTTAGGTTCTATTGCAGCAGTATTGCCATTGTTGAAAAAAAAATCCTTTTTTTTTTTTTTTTTTTTTTTTTACCATTTTATTAGCCAAAGTCTACCAATGCCATTACTTTTTGGTTACCTTACATTTTTTCCAAAAATACGTGGTCCATCTTGATCATTCATTTCACTGATGAGTCCTGGCTTTCAATAACTTGAATAACAATAGAATATTTTTCATCTTTGAGGAGAGTCCAAAGACAATTCTTTGTATACACACACAGCGAGTCTTTCCATTTTTAAAGTCATGGAATAAAAATATTCTTAAGAATATAACCTGAGCACAAATCACATTTAATGAAAAGACAGAATTACTTAAATTTCATGAGTGAGTTCTGAATTTGGTCTGCTTTTTGTAATTCTTGGTCTTAATGCTTCTATTGTAGTTTTGTTATTCTTATGCTAATTTTGTGCATTCTCCTGCTTTTGAGTTTGCTGATTAGATTGTACTCTTTCATTGTTTTAATTCAGCTGTTGTCTTTTTTATTCTCGTATTATTTTTATTTTCAGATTTTTTCCAATAAACAAAACTTTAGTCACATTGTTCCCTCTCCCACATTTTTTCCAGTTGTTGAGATCTTCAGTCTTTTTTGCTTGCTTTCTTGTAGATTTGCTTAACGGAAATGAACATTTAACCTCTTGCCTCTTAAAATTCATATTCTCCTTGCCATCTATGGCCTTCCTCATTATTTAAATTATTTTTAGAAAAATGAACAGTTCAAAAAGAATAATACGATGATAATTTTTTTTCCTCGTGATGGGAGAAGCCTAAAGCCAATCTTAATCATTTCTCGTTGGAAGCATATATAAACTCAGTTTGTTTTATATACTGAAAGTTTTTGATTAGTTTGCTTCCTGGGTAGAATGGAAGCCCAATGTCTCAGGAAATGTTTCTGAAATTAATACGATTTTTACATTGAATGTCTCTGATAACTTGACTTCATTTGTCAGTGATTTGCCCTATCACTGATAACTTTTATGTCATTTGTCAGGTTATTGTTTCAGGATCGAAATAATTACGACCATTGTTTGTAACTCAAACATAGCTTGTTAACAGACAGATTCATTATACCAATTTTTTTTTAAACTCTATAAAATATTTCAAAGAGTCTCTTCCATAAATTTAAAGCAATCCTAGACGTTAGGTTTTCTTTCCCTGTTAGAAAATAAGCAGTCCATACTCTTAGTATAATTCCTTTTTGGAATGCTTCAAAATAGTAATATAATGATCATTAGTGCTTATGAATTTTTGTCTTGATCATCAATTATTAACTAATTTTTAAATTGTTTTTCTCTTGAGTATGATTAATGATTGTGTACCTGAAAAATGCAAAACATTCAGTTTGTCATATTCCTTTGTCAAGGTATATGAGATTAATTTTATAAATCAGTATATATGAAATTAATTTCATAAGGCTTCATTTATATTTTTCTTTCATTATCAATGTGTTTTCATGGAAATCTAGACTTACTGTTTATATTTTATATATACTTCAAGTATCACAAACGTGGGCCATGAAAATGGCAAGGTAAAGGTATCAGTGAAACTGATTGAAATAGAATGCTCCCTCAAATCATTTGTTGGATATTTAAGTTTTAATTTTTTATTTTCTCCTACAGATATATTCAATTATATCCTGAAAATGAAAGACAGTTAATTAGGTTATACCTATAGGTATCTACCTATCCCACCTGTAATTCAAATGCAGTTTATTATTTGGATCAGAATTTCACACCCGCAGATGCATGTTAAGGTCTCTTGGTTGGTTTGCATTTGCTGCAAGTGATAGCTGTAAGGTATATAGAAGCCAAGGCTAGTTTATGAACTTCATATGGAAGAGCGTCCTGTTTCAGTTACCACTTAAATTGATGCTACTCACTGTGAACATGACAGAAGGAGAGTGTGAATTACTCTATACGAACAGTAAACATTCCAGAAATCGTCCAAGTACATAGTCCCTTCAAAATGTTCTATTAGCCCATGACCTTGCTAGAAGAAAGTGCTCTTCCTTAAAAAAATAACCATTTTCTTTTCCTTTTTGTCAGAATTCTTAAAAAAACTGTTTTCCTTTGCTTAAAAAAAATACAACCAACATACGTGAATATGAAGAATAAAATAAATAGAATCTCAAATCTTTTCACTGAAAGACAGTCACTGTTAGCTTTCTGTAATGTCCCTCAATGAACATCTCTCAATTCTCATGTATATATAAATGTACACATAGTTATACTACGTACAAATATATTTACAGAATGTTTTTCAACTTGTATTTAGTCTGTGTGTTATGGCCATTATTCCATGTCAATTTGTAAATGTGAGTTTACATAATTTTAGTGGCCTTTTAACCTATTGTTTATGTGAATCATGATGTTACTAGTTAATAGGCATAGTATGTTTTTACTTTGTTAACAATGTTACAGATACATTTTTTCAAGTTATTATTTTCCTAGTGTAAATTCTACACTTTGAACTGTTGTGGAAAAGGCATTTTTATTTTGTTGCAGATGAATAGTCTTCCACTGAATGCTCACAACCAACAATGTGTGGTGGTTGTTTTGTTGCATGTATTGGAGGGAGAGGGAAAATATTATATTAAAATCCAAATTTTATGTAGCGGAATAATTGTAAGATTTCAGAGAAATTTCTAATTTGCTTTGCTTCAGGTCAGTTCGAAAATTTTTCTCTTACTCTTCCTTTATGTTAACAATTGTTTGACGGAAAATTTTGTGAAATATTCTAAGTGTTTGACAAATGGTGGATATCCAGTGGAAGAAAACAGTAATACTAAATATATTTAAATTGCATATTTTTATGTCGCGTAGTTTTAATGCATATGCATGTTTTATAGAGCTTTTGATGTTCCAGGGAAACTGTAATAATTAAGTTTGCAATACATCGCCAAGTTAAGATTAATGATAAATATGGTAGTCTCTGTTCTGACATTAAGCCAGCAATTAACCAACCAGTAGTAGGAATGTGTTTTTTTGTTGTTGTTTTTTTCTTTTTTTTTAACTTTGCCAGTGTATAGGAATTTCAGGGTATCTCAGACCATATAGAATTCAAAAGTTATGAATTTGGAATGGTTATGATGTTACCTTTCTTTTTTTAAATAATTATATTGAGACTCATTCTGACTGTTCCAGGGTGGTAGCTAATGAGAGCTAAGTCCAGCGTTACCGCCCTCTTAGCCAGTTTTGTTACCTGTCAGAGTCAAAAGAAAGCTCTGTAACAGCCTTGTGTTTAAATGCTTCACTCAATCCTGAGCTAACTGGAGTGAGGGGAAGCCCTCTTTGCTCCCGTGCTCTTGGGGAGATGAATTTGGGGCTGACATCAGCACTGTGGTGGTTGTGGGTTTGTTCTTCCTGGCACTTTGTCCCTAATGGGGATACCCCGTTTGTCCAGCCCTCTGGTTCATTGCAGTGCTAGTGCTGGTGCTGGTCCCGTCATCAGTAGGGAGACCCTGGAAACTTTCTATTTTCTGAGAAAAAGGACCTGGTTATCAGTGGGCATCTAGAATGTGTCTGTGGGATTTTTCTCTATAAAGTACTGAAAATGACAAAATTCATTTTGCATTGTTGAGAATGCATAGTGTTTATTTTTAGGAGAGGAATATTTTCTTCATATGTTTTAGCAATTTTAAGTTGATTTTCTGCAATGCTTTATGTGGCTTCTCTGATATCTTACTAAATTTTATTAAAGAATTCAAAAAGGCAGATTTTAAAGAATGGGTCAGTCTTAACAGAAAACATATAAGCTTATTCTGATTGTGCATGAAAGAGAAAGTTTAGTATTTCTAGTTTGGTCACATTTATATGTTTTACAAACTAGGGAAGCTGTGTTGTGTTACCTTGGGTCTGTGTGTCAGCTATGAATGACAGAGATAATGTGGTTTTTATCAATATTAATACTTTCTGGAGCATGGTTTCAAAAAGGTCAGGAATGACGGAGCGAAAAATTTTCACGAGAATGCTTTACAACGTGCCTTGAAAACATGAAGCAATTTAACAAACTTGATTGTCCTTGGCTTCAGAGTAAAGGTTGCATATCGAAAGATCAGGACGTTGCCAGGAATACAGAACAAGAGGAACGCGTCGAGTGCCTCTAAAGCCCGAAGTCTTTGTGAGCACTTTTCGTAACTGATGGGACCTGCAGTAGGAGGATTGGCTGAGGACTTATTTTAGTTGAAGTTAGACATATTTCATTGTCTTTTTTTTCCTTGTATCTGTGTACTTCTTTGCACACTTGAATTCATTTGTGTGATGTAAGTCATCACACAAATGTAGGCTAGTCTAGTGATTTTCTGGAAGAAACTGTTATTTTAAAAATTGAGTACTCAGTTTTATAAAATTGTCATCATCAATGGAGTTAAAAAAAAAAAAAAAAACCCTTAATGATTCAGGGTTTATTTAAAGCTGACTGTCCAATCAAAGTTTTTGTAAGCATGCCGTGTGACCAATGCATGCATATTCAGTAAGGAACATATTAATTATTCTAATTAACATTGACTTCAGGGAAGTCTTACGTTAATCAGCACATGGATCTTGGTTATTTGTACCCTTTTGGGAAAATTTCACACTCAGATGCAAAAATACCAGGCTAAATACATTGCTTTGTTTGTACGTGGAGAGGATATTCATCACAATAGTACTATACATCTAAGAAAACAGAAAGTAATTAAAATGCTGATTACTATAGTCAGTCTCTAAAATGTCTGATTATTTGTATTTCATATGTGCTCACATTTCTGAGAAGTTAGCTTTTGTACCACAACCTACCGTGATTATCTGATATTCTCCGGAAGGTTAGCCGAGTTGTTTCCTATATTACTTAGGAAAAAATTTCTTTTCACAATTGAAAATGTCAGCATCAATTTAAAGTAACACTAAGCATGTGCTCGCTTTCTGAATATTATCCTCCTCCACCTCCTTCCAACCACCCTGCCGAGGATCTGGCTGTGACAGTTTGATTAGATCATCAATCCTCACTGTTAACAGCACTTTTCCTGAACACCTGGGCTGCCAGGTCACATCTGAATTCAGCTACCGTTGTTTAGTGACCCGACGTGCGTTCACCATAGCAATTGACATCATGTGCACAAATTAAAAGTTACCTTATAACAACAGTTTACTTTAAAAATGACCTCTTTTTTCCCCCATGTTGAAGTTCTGCTGTATTATAGGAGGTGCATTTTTGTATGATGAAAGACTATTTTAGAACATAGTCACCCACCTTGATGAAGATGTTTCCTTTTTCTTTTTACTTGGGCTTTCATTTCAGAACTTCTATAATGAAAATAATCGTCTTTCATCTTATTCTTGTGCTACTTAAAAATCTTTGATTGCATTTTTAAGATTTGATTACATTTCAGATTTAAGCCTAAGTAAATAATTGAATTTCTCATATATTGCTGAAAATCTTTCTGCTTTCTGCTCCTTAATTCTCCAGTTGAACTGTCACAATAGTCTGATTTACACTTTTCTATTTATAGTTGTAGTGATAAAGATAAATACCTACTTACATTTTCAATGCAAATTGTCTAGTAGCAGGCTGCAACATAAGCGTACTGTTAAATCTAGCATTATCTGATTTTTTGATACCATAATTATCTTTTGTTTTCCCCACAACTTTTTATTTTTATAATGGGAAGAGTAAAAATATAAGAATATTATCAATACATTTATGATACTTGGAGTAGAGACCTGACTTCTGTTAAACTGAACCAAAGTTTTCCTGTTGCTGTTTGATCATTGTTAGGTGGGAATGAACACAGTCTGTTAAAGGGTCTCCACCTGGTATAGGTAGAGACAAGAGTCAGTATAAATTATATCTGCAGTTTTAACTGCAACTGATTATAATGTTTTGAAGTCATTAATTGTTCATTGTTTTAAGACAGATTTGAGCATTGTGCAAGCAAATGAAGGTGTTATGTTTTGTGAGAAAATTGAGATACTCCTACTTGACTTCTCGACTTGTCCTCTTTCATTCTTTGTTTAATGGAAGAGCTTATGGATGTATGTGCTACAGACTTTACTATTTCCAATACATTTTTTTCCTAGTGATGTAACTCTTTTTGTTAAAAATTATCCTGAGTTTTTAAATGATTTATCCTTATGCACTAGAACTTGGGAAAATATCTTTAAATAATACTAAACGAGTAAGATTATACTTTGTAGAACTCCAAGCCATGACGTGTGCACTTAGGTTTTCTGCCAAATCTGGAGCAGTGGCTGGATGGGGCAGGGCCTGCTGTGACTGCAGGCTCATACCTTGGCTAGGCTGCGCCTCTTACTTAGGATTACTTAGGTTTTCATTAGTATGGCTAATGTTGTTTACCAAAATATTTATCTTATCTCAGAAAGTCTGTGGCAGTTGTAAACTCTCAGGCTTTTGACAGTGGCACAGTGTGATATGTTGGGAAGTTCATTTACCTGTCAACCTGGTTGTAATTCACCAATCTCTGCTTTAGCCTATGCCAATGGGGGGTTGTAGGAGGAAGGCGAGAGCCAGGGGTGGAGGACCTGAGTTCCATTTGATCCCTAAGTAGCTTTATTTCCATGGACACAGCTTTTTGACTCTCAGAGCCTTAGTTTCATTTTCTGGAAAGCAGATATGGTAAGATGTGGACTGTTGTGAGGATCAAATAAGATGATAAATGAAAATACTGTAAGGGAAATAAAATGACAACATGTCATAATGGATAAAGCTCTAGCAGAGGATGATTAAGATCCAGTACCTGAGTTTAAATCCTGTCACCTCCATTTTATTAACTGATGCAATTTGTCCAAGTTACTTAACCTCTGAAACTCAGTTTATTCAACTAAAAATATAAGGAATAATACTCCCTTTAGAAAATTCTCACAAGGAGTAAATAGAGTGAGACTGAGTAAGTGTCCCAGCAGAGTGCTTGACATGTAGAAGCTATTGTAGGACTATGAGTCACCTTTACCTCACGCCTATGATTAATTTAGCAAAAATTTTCTCAGGCATGCATGGTTTTAGGTTCTAAGAATGGAGTGGTGAGCAAAATAAACACTTCTTACCTAGAGAGCTGACATTGTTACGGTGGAACTGGAAAGTAAGTGAAGAAGCACATAAATAATTTCAGAAAGCAGTAGGTGCCACGGAGAGAATAACAGGAAGCAACAGGTGATTGTAGATAGATTGTTTACAGTAGGCACCTCTGAAGCCTTTTTAAGGCTTTTCGGGCAAATTAGCCTGCATTATTTGCAGGAAGTAATGCAGAGAGAGTTCCTGTATTCTGAGGCTGAGTAGGAACGTGAATGATGAGAAAGGCAGCATTAAAGAGTATTTCAGGTGGAGGGAATAGAAAGTACAGTGAAATTGAAGTAGGAACTGAAAGTGTTGGGCTGCATGTGCTGAAGGTGGGTCCTATGGCTGTAACACACATACAGGCCAGCTTGTAAAGAGACATGAGCAGGGTCCCGAGAGTCATGGAGGTTGTCTTTGTTGTGCATGGATATTCTCGGGAAGGTTTTCACAGGGCAAGCAAGACTTTGAACAATCATACTAGTTATGCTGTAGTATGGTGCTCAGTTCCCCTAGGATAATATTTCAAACTTCTGTATCCCCCGCCCCAATTGTTGGCAACTGAGTATTTTCATCCTAAGTACAGAAGTTGGACAGGATGTAATTTCAAGTGTAGAATAAAAATTGACATAGTAAAGTAATATTTGTACCACTTTCAAATGTATCCAATAGAATGTTAATACCATGATGATTTGATTCCCACCGTCCATTCATTTAAAAGTACATGAATAAGTTCTTTAACTGTCAGAAGATTTGTTTTTCTTCTTGAACTCACGTCCCTTATTTCCCCCACATATTTTATTGTATTTGTATGTGGACATATTTTAATGATCATCTTATCATTTCTGGGTATCAGTACACACTCACGGACACATACATTGATGTAAGTTTTTTTAATTGTTTTATTTTAAAAAAATAAAAGATGAGGTCTTACTATGTTTAGCCTAGGCTGGTCTTGATCTCCTGGGCTCAAGTGATCCCCCACCTCAGCCTCTCAAAGAGCTGGGATTACAGGATTATGCCACAGCACCTCGCATTTTTTTTTTTTTTGAGACAGATTTCGCTCTTGTTGCCCAGGCTGGAGTTCAATGGCGCAATCTCGGCACACTGCAACTTCCGCCTCCGAGGTTCAGATGATTCTCCTGCCTCAGTCTCCCAAGTAGCTGGGATTACATTCGTGTGCCACCATGCTCGGCTAATTTTGTATTTTTAGTAGAGACAGGGGTTTCTCCATGTTGATCAGGCTGGTCTCGAACTCCTGACCTCAGGTGATCCTCTGGCCTTGGCCTTCCAAAGTGCTGGGATTATAGGTGTGAGCCACCACACCTGGCCAGCACTTAGCATTTTTTATATTTTAGCATCTTTGCTCATAAAGCTCTAAGTGTTAAAAATGTGTAGAAAGGATTATTGTAATTACTATTAAAACGATTGATTGAAACAACAAAGTCTATAAAGAGTTTGATAATTATTAAACATAAAATGTATAATGGTATTGGAATTGAATAACTTACTGAGACTTTAAAATTTTTAAATTTCAATTTTGTGTCTATGGATGAAATTATTTTTTGCTAGAATAAGGGAAAGTCTAATGGAAAATAATAGTAAATGTAAATGTTACTGAGATACTATAATTGTGGGGCTTACAAATAGAGTTCTAATGATTATTAGCTATATTGCTTAAACTGTACATATGCTCACCTATTGTATATGTTGTTATGATACGATCAATTGCATTTTTTTTAAAGTTAATCTAATTCTAATGAGTACATGGTAAGAATGAATAAATAGAGAAGTGCTTGTTGAGTGTCTCACTTTGATAGACACGGGCATTTAGTCAAAGGATAGTACCCAATAAAAAAGCTAATGGTAATGTTCCTCTTTGAAGAAAATAAAAATATTAAATTATATCAGAGACATGTTTCTTTTACTGATGTAATATTGGTCTGTGGGGAATAAATGTAGAATTTTTCACCTCCTCCTCCTCCAAATCATAAACAATGTGGAGCTAACACAGACTGAACCGTGGATAAATAAGAGTGCTCTTTTTCTTACCTCACATAAGTAAAACTGCAGATAGGGTATGATTTATAAGGAGTTATTTTCCAGGATTCTTTTAGGAAAAAAAACAGCAAAACGTCAGGTAATCCCACTCTTAGATCCAGGATGCATCTTTGCCATGTGATTTTATGCAAAAGTGAAATGAAATTCTGCTCTCTTTAGTATGTCTTGCCTCTTCTTCTTTTACACTGCTCTCATTTAGAAGTGATGTCTTTGGTTGATAATTGTTCGGGGTTCACTAGGCAAAAAATTGTTAAGCAAAAGTTATTGTCACTCTCAGTATCCCATTTGCAGTATATCTGAATTTAGAACATCTGAATTTGGGCCAAGTGTCCTGTGCCTAATGTCATGCTTTCTCTTTATAGAAATATGTACAAACTAGGAAAGTGCATAGTGAAATCTCTAGGTTTCAGTTTATGGCTCCTTGATTTTAAAAAGGCTTTTCTTATAATGATAGTTTCTTTGGTGTCCCAGCGGTTTTTTCCACTTTGGAGCAAGGTAGATGATGGGCGAGAAGAATGCCTTTCTTTTGTAAAGTGAGAAAAAGGCCGTTATGAGTTAAATAGGTGGTTAAGAAGAACTGGCATGTGGTTATACTTGAGAGCTTTCTTAGGCTTATCGATAATACAAAAGATTATTGATGGAGTCTAGATGAGGAATTGGTAATTTTAAACAGTTCTTGCTTATGTACCCTTTGTACATACATGCAAAGTCTCCATGTACCATTAGAGTGTGTGGAGGTCTAAGCCATGTACCATTAGAGTGTATGGAGGTCTAAGCCATGTACCATTAGAGTGTGTGGAGGTCTAAGCCATGTACCATTAGAGTGTGTGGAGGTCTAAGCCATGTACCATTAGAGTGTGTGGAGGTCTAAGCCATGTACCATTAGAGTGTGTGGAGGTCTAAGCCATGTACCATTAGAGTGTGTGGAGGTCTAAGCCATGTACCATTAGAGTGTGTGGAGGTCTAAGCCATGTACCATTAGAGTGTGTGGAGGTCTAAGCTGGAAGGTCATAGCATGGAGAAGGAGTGAAAGGAATTAGTTCAAGTGAGAGATTACTGTAGTTAGGACCACAGTAATGGGAGTGGTCAGATTGGTGATAAATTTTGAAGGCAGAGCTGATGGCACTTGCTGAAGGATGGATTGTATGTGAGATGTAAATGAAAGAGGAATCATGTGGGCGTGATGGTGCCTTTAACTGAGATGCAAAAGACTGTGAGAGGAACTCATTTTGAGCAGTCTTTGCTAATCAATAGATAGGTTTGAAGTAGTTTCAGACATTCAAGTGGCGATGCTGAACTGGAAGTTGTATGTGTAATTGTAGAAGTGAAGGTAGAGGCCAGGTGTGAAGGTAGAGCCCTCCACTGCGATCAGAAGCACTGGAACTAGTGGGAAAGGGAGAGAGGGATGAGGACCAACCTTTTGGAGCTCATTTAGTGGTCAAGAAGATGAAGAGGATGCTGCAGTGGACTGGAGAAGGCAAGTTGTTAAGGAAGGCAGTTTGTGTGGATGCTTTAAAGCTGAGTGCCAAAAGTTTTAGATTTAAGCATCAAAGGTGATGCACCTTTTCTTTTTTTTTTAAAATCAGTAATCTCACCACTTGATGTACTGAATGATCATTTTAGGATTCTGCTGTGAAATTCATGTGCATTTTAAAGCTGAGTGGCCTTATACAGTCATATCCTGTTCTTGGGCTTAAACTGTTAGAGAAAAGAATAAATAATGTGATTTGATAAAATACTCTGTTTCCACTCAAGTAATCGGTCAGACCAGGCATGATAACACTTTTATTTATTCCTAGTAGTTTTCATTTTAACTTTTTAAACTTCTGTTATTCTCTGTTCTCTAGTTTTGAGAGTCCCTTTGTTTGTTGCCTCATAGTTATTTTTTAAATTTCATTGAACTTAATCTTTGCCTATTACTCTGTTAACTTTGTTTTAGGAAGCCTTTATCCTTTTGCCATTGTCTTTGCATGAAGTAGCATGGCAGACTCTCTGAGAGCTGTTTCAGAAAGCTCTGGATTTGTGTCTTCGCTCTTCCACTTAGGAATTTTCAGATGTCTGGCAGTAGCTTAGAATTTTTGTGTGTGAAAGGAAATAATATTTATCTGAGAAGGTTGTGAAATGTAAATGAGATATACATTTTAAAATACATAGCACGCAAACTACTTAGCAAATTGCTTACAAGGACTTCTTTACTCTGTTTCACATGTACCACCTTTGATGTAATCCCCCTCTACACCCAGAGAAAACAGCCAGAATTTGGTTTTCCCATATTATCGTTTATTTTTTTCTAGATAACCTATAATTCCTTTGAAGGTAGCATCTCTTTTTTTCCACTCCTTCTGCTTTTATGATTTTGTCTTTGGTTTTCAACACATTGATTATAATGTGAAGTGAGAGTGAGAGAGAGAAAGTGTGTGTGTGTGTGTGTGTTTGTTCTATGAGGTTTGATTAGCTTCTTGAATGTAGGGATTGATGTTTTTTGCAGTTTTGAAACTTCCCCCATTGCCTCTCTCTGTACTGCCTCTGCCTCTCCCTGTTCTTCTGGGCCTTTTTCGGCCTTTGTATGGATCCTACGTGTCTCTCATGCTATGATCTGTTCTCGTTGTTCTTTCTCCTTAGTCTTTAGTTTTTATATTTTTTTTAATGACTTTGTCTTAGAATTCACTAATCCTGTCCTTTGATATGCCTTCTTTTAAGCCATCCAATGAATTCTTAATGAAAGAGATTTTGTTATTTGGTTCCAAAATGCTCACCAGATTTTTTCATGTAGACTACAGTTTTTTGTTGCGATTCTCCATTTTTTCATCTATTTTTTGTCCCTCATCTCTTTGATGTGGTAATCATAGTTATTTCAAGGTTTTTACTTATTTTTACCCTGAATTGTTGGTTACACCTTGCCTGTCTACAGGCCCCGATGGTGTGATGTGAGAAGAAGGAAGGCCCTTTTCTCTGTTAGGCAGAAAAGGGAGGAGTGGTTGCCTCGTCCACAACAGATTGTGCTTGCATTGGGCGCTGGCTTGCAGTTTTATTAAGACTTGGTCCCTGTGTGGTTTGTCCCTGTGTTTTGGCTGTGGACATCGTGTGTTTTTGATTGAGCTTGGACAGGTGGGCATAGCTTTCTCTCCTCAGCCCTCAGAGACTGCATGAGGTCTCCTTGTGTTCTGTGGAGGTCTTGGGCTGAGTGCTTCGGGCTCACACTCTGCGCAGCTTCAGAGTAGGACGGATCCATGGAGGTGAGGCAGTGTCAGGTCCCTTCGCTCGAACAGGAATTTGTCTTCATGATGCCGTGAGGCCACAGAACACTTCGCTCTGCCTCACCCCCTTCACCCCCACACCTGCCACCTCATCAAAGCCCGTGTCGTGGGAAGACCTGCTTTGCCACTGGGGTTCCTCCAGTTTCTACTCTGTCCCATCAGCCCAGGATGAGGGCCGGTATTTCTGCTCATTTTCTCTTACCCCACTGGAGCCCCTCATCCTAGGGAAGCCAGATGTGTGGCTGACCTGGAAATCACCAAATAACATGGGGGAGGAAGTGGCATCTGTTCATAGCTTAGCTCCAAGGGCCCCTTTGTCCACCTCCTCCTCTAATTCATCTTGTTCTGGTAGCTCCCACAGCTTACTCAGTATCTTGAAGGACATGGTGGTTATAATTAATGCCCCCTTTTTTGGTTGTTGCAGTAGCAGCTTTGGTTTGCAGGATCTATATATCCTATCAGGAAGTGGAAATTCCTAATTTTGTAGGGAACCGAGAAGTTGTAATTTATTAATTAGTCTTTAAAATTGTATGGAAAAAATTCTTAGTAAGTGGAATAGTAGAAGGAAAGTGATGTAAGTAGATGTCCCATTATCTGCTTTCTGTGTTGGATGTGTGGTTCCTACCCTTCACGGCATAAGGGAATATTTCATATCTAGTTATAATATTGAAATCATGTTTTAGTAGCATTGAGAAAAGTTCAGAGACCAAATAATACTCCTTATTGGTTTTGTTTGTGAGTTTGTTTTTGTTTTTAAGATACAGGGTCTCCCTCTGTTGCCCAAGCCAGAGTATAGTGGTGCAGTGATAGCTCCCTGTAACCTCCACCTCCTGGGCTCAAAGTTCCTCCTTCTCAGCCTCCCAAGTAGCTGGGACTACAGGCGTGCACCACCACACCCAGCTAATGTTTTTACTTTTTGTAGACACAAAGTCTCCCTATGTTGGCCAGGCTGGTCCTGAAGTCCTGGCCTCTAATGACCCTCCTGCCTCAGCCTCCCACAGTGCTGTAGTTACAGGCATTAGCCACCACTCCCAGCCACTACTCTTTATGTTCTCAATAAATGGTTGGTGTTAGCCTTAAATGATCCTAATGTATGTTTATTTGAGCTGTTTTTAAAGGATTTATTTAAATATAAGTTTCTCAGTAAAGAAGGAAGAAATTCAGTTTGTTGAAGAACAATCAATATGATTTTATCCTCTGTCAATTTCCAGTGCCCTGACTGCATTGTGGATAGTATATGAGAAACAGAAGAAGATAAACATATTTTTTTATCAGGAAGGGAGAGGATTAATAAGTAATTTTTCCAAAATGATTGTCTTTTTACAGATTTAAAAAAATATATAATCTTACTGCATAAAATTTTTTCTCATATAATTTGATGAAAAATTTGGTTTTATTCTTGTGTATTTATTAGGCATTGAAATAATATGAGTGGTTTCTATAGTACTTTCTTGGCTTTTTTCATTTACCCTTAATGAATTTGTTATGCTAAAGTAGAGATCCATTATGAAATATACAGTACATTTTTAAAATTCAAAATATCATGATATAATCTTTATTAATCAGATTTTATTTCAAAATTTTGTTTACATTTTAAAATTTTACAATATAAAATTACATTATAAAATTTTTATTATGAAATAAAAGTTTATGACTAAAAGTATAACAATATAAATTAAACAGAATAAAATAAATGGATCATATTTTATCAATAGGATTTTTGGTAGGATTATAACCTACCAAAGAAAATGGATTAAAAATTAGGATTATTAATTCTATATTTACAAATGTTTCCATGCTAGAATATGTGATTTTTATTTTATTTATTTATTTTTAGAGTTGGGTTCTCACTATGTTGCCCAGGTTGGACTATGATCTTACTTTGAAAAGTTAGATATTATTATCTACGTTTCCTTTGTTTTAAGAATTTCCCAACAGTGTCTTATGAAAATGTCACTGACGCATCTCTGCTACCCAAGTAGCACGGTGTCGGCCCTGGTCCTGGTCACTCAGGGGCAGTGGTGTGCACTTCCGTCTTGTTTGCTTTTGTCCCTGTCTTTATCATATTTCTTCCCCTTATCTCCAGGAGAAAACGAGTTTTGTTTTATTTTGAGGGCTTGTCCCTCTGTTTATTTCATACACAAGCAATATGTGTATGGGATATATTGTATTTTGAGGTTTAAAAATGTAACAAACTTTCTTTTTTTACAATACTAATAAAAAAATTGTTGAATACCATTTATTTCCATTATTATTGTTCTTTACAGAAGAGCTTCAGTAACTTGCCTGAGTTCAAAAATTAGCAGTTATTGGGAGCAAGATTCGAAGTAAATCAGTCTCTGTCCACAGCCTGTGTGACATAAACTGAATCCTGACTCCTTATTTCAGCACCTCCCTATGACATCATGATATGGCTACTATTGTAGGTCCTTTCTACTTAATTGTATTGATAAGTTATTACTGCCAAAGTATACGCCTTTGATGATGTTGCTTTCCTGCTCCACAAACAAAACAAAGCAATAGTGTCCCATGCCTCCCAATAACGTTTTGAGTTTTCTATGTTGTTCCAATCTCTGTGTAAAATGTATCTAAGTATGGACTGCGTTTACTTCTCCAGCACGATTCATTTAGACTTGGGATATGAATATTATTGTACTCATGAGTGTCCAAATTCATGACTGAACATATAGGATACTCTTGTATGAAGGGACAATCATGAATTTGTTGGTATTCTGCCACGTTTCTCTGATTTATCCAACTAAAGAGAATTCCTTGCTGATGGGTAATTATCATATTATATTTCTGGTTACTTTGGCTGATGTTGACTTTGAGGTGAAAAATTAGATATTTCACTTTCTGATTCAACCCCTCTGGTTCATTTTCTGAAAGAGCTGAGTGGAATTTTCATTCCAAAATTAAGATTTCATTAATTAACAAGAGCTTTTATTTCTGGAAATAAAAATCGGAAAGACCTTTTGGGTCAGTTAGCGTCCTCTGTCAGATTTTCGCTTGCCCTGTCTACTCTTTATTTGTAGTCCATTTTGTCATAAGAATTGGGTACTTCCCTTAGGAAAAATTCTGTTTCTACAAATGCATTTAAAAACCTTTCTAAATGTTTATGGCTCTTAATCTTGACCCATTTCTTACTTTGTTATACCACAATATTATTGGCATTTTGTTTGGTTGCTTTGATTTATTTAAGCCTAGAATTTGGCATTGTATTTGTGTGTTTTAACAGAATAGTGATACAATTGGATATGACATTTGTCATTTAAATTGATATCCATAAAATTCAATAAGCAAAGCGTTATTCTAATAAGTACCTAATATGTATAAATTGCTGAAAGTATTCTCTTTTAACATGTAAATATATTAATGATTTTGACTTTTGATCAGTATTTGTGTCAATAAAGACATGAACTAATTAAATTGGTGGTATAATTTATGTAAGGAATTATTTTCTATAGACCTTTATTCCATTACATTTCTTTTCCTTTTCTCTGTTAAAATTGCTAAGGATCTCATTGATTCCCTCATATGTTTGTGCACAAAAAATTTATCTTTGAATAAAATCTTGCTTTTATTTTATGTTAATTATAATTAGGGTTGATTTTTTATTGATCTGAAAGTTTAATATGTTTAGAAATTTCAGCAAATATCTTGAATGCAGACTCTAAGAGTTTCCATCTTAGCTGATACAATGCCAGTGTAGTTGGTAGTGAGGCTCACAGCTCAGGTACGGATATCATGCTGGTTTTATAGGAGAAACATGTTACAGGTAAAACATCTCATTGGTCATTTGCTCCTTTGCAGTTTGGATTTCTGATTCTTTCTGACCATGAATTGCAGGGAGTGAGTGTTGGTGCCTTTTCTATAGTCCTGTTGTTTTTCTCATTGTATCTGAACGATGTCTGAATACAAAACATAATTACAGTGTCTTTCTATCACAGTTCCTCTTGCTGAGATAAAGTTTATGTTGTTCATTTTATAAACAGCTCCCACACGTCCACTTGTTTGCTTTGTGGTTGGCATTTTTCCCTGAAAATCACTTCAGCAATCTTCAGTCAATTTAG
Organism: Pongo pygmaeus; assembly: GCF_028885625.2. Lineage (NCBI taxonomy): Eukaryota > Metazoa > Chordata > Mammalia > Primates > Hominidae > Pongo > Pongo pygmaeus. Next base: position 90,042,655 of record NC_072390.2, read on the forward strand.
AAAAATATATGTGATAATTTATATGTAAAAATAGGTAACTTTTATGATACTATTTTAGTTTATAAAACTAAAAATATTAAGGAAAACCGTGCATTTCTTTACCTCATAGCATTTAGTTATAAATTAGTCTCAAAATTACTATGACACTATTTAAGATATTTGTTTTTAAATAAATAAGTAACTATTTTTGCATTTACTAAGACTTGTATATGTTCAAGATCCAGTGAAGATTGTCTTGGGCATGTATAAATGATCTTAGCCACGAGGCTGAGAAGTTATGTGCAGGGCTTATGATGCTACTTCCAAAGTATTAAGTCCTCCAGAGAAGCCTGTAGTGTGGGATGCAAACTGTTTTAAGTGTGACCATGAGGTGTTTTTTGTGGACCATTTTAAAGCCAATGATAGGTTCTAAAGCAATCTCAACCTGAGAGAGGTACAATGGGTTGGTTATCTGCAGTCTGGCGGCCCTTCATAGCTATCGTATTCTGGATTTCAATTCGGCACTTTATGTATTGGCTCAAAATTTCATGATCAGATCTTTTGAAGTATACAAAGTAAATCTTCAAGGTGATAGTTTATCCAAGTGTAAACCTGTTACACTAGGTCAACTTGGAAATTTGAGATGACTTTTGGCATCATTGCATACATCTGGTTTGTGTCCTGTGCTGTGCACGTTTGGTGAGTCCGCCTGTGCCCAGGTCTCCCTGTGTGTTAGTAGCAGGAGTCATAACTGGAGAAGCAGTGCCAGCAGCAAATGCAGGCGTTCTCTTTCAAGCGTAGTGCTGTCCTGAAACCTGTGACTGCTTGTCCATGGGTCAAGTTGTCTCACATTTGATTTATTAAAATGAGTTGTTCCTCTATTCTGGACATGTGGATAATTAGGTTTGTGTGCTACTTTTTTTTTTTTTGACCTTGTAATTTCTGTAATCTTCAGACATTGTAGTACTTGTTTCTTACATTGTACCTATATATATTACACATGCAATATGTGTTTATTAACCTGAGTTTGATTTTTTGCACATGCACGTAAAATGGCTACTTGAAGATTTTTATTTTAGCTTATCTAATGAAACTTGTTCACTGTCCTTCTTTTGACTAAAATAAGTGAAGCTCATTTTAAACACAGATGTATTTTAATTCAGCAGCTGCATTCTTACACTTTTTAAAAAACACTCTATGGCTAAATCAAAAATCAAATGCAAAATATAGCACGGAGAAATATCACACGTATTTATGGCCCTCTCTGGAGGACTGAGGAATAGATTACATTCACTCATATGTGGCCTGTTTCCAATCCTGACAGTCATTATTCAATACATTTCAATAATACAACTTTAAAACATATTTTTCATTGTATTTAACTGGTTTTAAGGCCATCGAACAGTGAAAAAAAAAAAAAAAAAAAGCTAAACATGAATAAAGACTAAAGCATTTTACTATGACTCTTGATAAATCATAAAGAAAACAATTTTTCTCTCTGTCTCCCTCCTGCCCTTCTGCGCTGAGACATGTCACAGCTGGAAACATGGCTTGCTTGTGACATGTCTTTTACCTCCCTGAGAGATGGGACCACATGTCAACAAAACACTGAAGCCTCATCTGAAGTCCCCCAGCCGCCTCGGTCAGGTGTTCAGAATTCTAAGCCTCTGTAAAAGTTCATTATTGAAACTGCAGGGAGTTTACTATGGAAAAGGCCAGAAAAAAATAGCTGTAGATATATTTGTATTTGGGTAAAAGTATTCACACTATGTGTTTGGTATCTTGTTATATCAGGGCGGAATCACAGTTATTCTAAGGTTCTTTTTGCCCTTCCCTATGTAATTTTTATGAGCAAAATTTTCCTTTACTTAAAAGGAAGTTCATTTTGGTTGTCCCTTCTGAGAGTCGTCTTTAAATACAGAATGTATAATATCCTGTGAGGGTGATAGGCCTTCCTAATCCAAGGATATGGAAGTTTAACAGTGTGACTTTGAGGCTAATTTTACAAGCATACAAGGCCTACGTGATCACCCCAATGTCATCCTTGGGCTCTGAATTTCTAATGGGCTTTCCTGGGCAGAACCATTGGTGGAGATGAGAGGATACTGGGTTTGCCACTCACAGGAGGCAGAGCCTGGGGAGCTCAGGGCATGGCATTCCTAGGACGGGACCTGTGCTCTTTCTTTTGTTCCTCCCTGTGTCCTTTGGCTGTCATAATCCCTAGCCAAGAGTCCAGCTGGGAGCCTTCTGAGTGGATCACCGAAACGTGTAGGTGGTCCTGGGGATCCCCGAAGGCACCATGCAGGTTTTGCCTCTGAATCTCCCTGCTGTCCCCAACCTGACACCCTGCTACTCTCCTGAATTTTTTTCTTGACATTCTTCACCCCTTACAGGACCTTAGCTGACTGACAGTGGATTGCCCTCCCTGGTGAGATTGTAGTGCTGTGAAGGCTTTGTTCATTGTGCTGCCTCTAGTGGCTGGCCCCGTGCCTGGCCTGTAGCAGGTAATTATCGAAGGATGATTGTGGGAATGAGAGAGCTGGTATTTAAAATCAGCACTGAAGGAGGGCAGTGTAGAGTATTACAGAAGAAGAAAGGAGGGATCAGGATAATGAAGACAGTAGCTTAACTTTGGGAAGAATTTTGTGCAAGTGTGAATAGAATCGATTTTCGAGTGTAAGGGAAGCAGTTGGAAGACAGGACTGGAAAGATTGTATTTCAGGATTCGCAGCACTGAATAGATGGGAGGTTTGCGTGTGCATAAAACCTGGGGAGGGCAGGCAGCAGGTGTCCAGGGAGCTTGGAGCAGGCCCCACAGGCAACTGCCCAGGGATCCATGATGTCTGGTAGCCATTTGGGTTGGTGAGCAGCCCTACAGACCGCAGAGAGCTGTCGTCAGTGAGGCTGCATTCCAGGGATTCACACTCCTCAGTCAGGTCATCTCCACCTGGAGGGGGTCAGACCACCTATTGTGGATGGCTCTCAGGGCCTGCGAATTGGTTCAGGGACAACAAGTTCACTGTCACTAGTGTAACAATTCTGTTTTGGTGCAAAGTGAAAGACTGCAGTGCTGGGGACTACTACTGCTTGATCAACTTCTGTTAGCTGACATTGTGAAGTAGTTTACCTATGCTCTTTTATTTCATTCTTAACCAGTCGTTCAACCTTGCCGTTCTGGGAAAGTTGAAAGCTATTAAATTCCAGTGGCTTTAGGTGGCAGAGCTTGACCTGGAACACAAGTGCATCTGATCCCAGAGGCCTTGTTCTTTTCACTGCTGCAGATTGGGACTTACAATGACAGTTCAGTCTTAGGAACAGTCTATGATGGAAGATGTCATGAAAATGGGGCATCACCTACCCGTGAAAGTTGTGGGAAAGGAAACTAGGGATGGTAAATCAGGTGGTTGGAATTGCAGTCTGGCTCAGAAAAAGAGGGAGAGTGATATTCTACAAAGTCTGGCTGAGGGGCACATGGTAGCAGACAGCACCAGTCATAGGCAGAAGGCTAAGAATGCTTATGCATGTATGTTCTTTCTCAACCCCTGATTTCTTCAGAGATTGGGCAGGGACATCATCAATCTTCAGTTCTTTGATCGATGCCTTGTCTACAGAGGAGCTGCAGAATGGAAAGAAAGTTTAGGTACTAGTGTTATTAGGTTGGTGCAAAAGTAATGGCTGTGTTTGTCATTAAAAATAATTCCAAAAACCGCAGTTACTTTTGCACCAACCTAGTATTTTGCAAAGTCTTAATTGAGAAGTTTTAGACTTAGTTTTCAAGGCATTGAGAAGCTATGCAGTATTATTATATTTTAAGTTCTGGGATACATGTGCAGAACATGCAGTTTTGTTACATAGGTATACACATGCCATGGTGGTTTGCTGCACCCATTAACCTGTCACCTACATTAGGTATTTCTCCTAATGCTATCCCTCCACTAGTCCCCCACCCCACAACAGGCCCCCATGTGTAATGATCCCCTCCCTGTGTCCATGTGTTCTCATTGTTCAACTCCCACTTATGAGTGAGAAATGCGCTGTTTGGTTTTCTGTTCTTGTGTTAGTTTGCTGAGAATGATGGTTTCTAGCTTCATCCATGTACTTGCAAAGGGCATGAACTCATCCTTTTTTATGGCTGCATAGTATTCCATGGTGTATATGTGCCACATTTTCTTTATCCAATCTATAATTGATGGACATTTGGGTTGGTTCCAAGTCTTTGCTATTGTGAATAGTGCCACAGTAAACATCTGTGTGCATGTGTCTTTATAGTAGAATGATTTATAATTCTTTGGGTATATACCCAGTAATGGGGTGGCTGGGTCAAATGGTATTTCTAGTACTAGATCCTTGAGGGATTGCCACACTGTCTTCCACAATGGTTGAACTAATTTACACTCCCACCAACAGTGTAAAAGCATTCTGATTTCTCCACATCCTCTCCAACATCTGTTGTTTCCTGACTTTTTAATGATTGCCCATTCTAACTGGTGTGAGATGGTATCTCATTGTGGTTTTGATTTGCATTTCTCTAATGACCAGTGATGATGAGCTTTTTTTAATATGTTTGTTGGCTGCATAAATGTCTTCTTTTGAGAAGTGTCTGTTCATATCCTTTGCCCACTTTTTGATGGGGTTGTTTTTTTCTTGTAAATTTGTTTCAGTTCTTTGTAGATTCTGGATATTAGCCGTTTGTCAGATAGATAGATTGCAAAATTTTTCTCCCATTCTGTAGGTTGCCTGTTCACACTGATGATAGTTTCTTTTGCTGTGCAGAGGCTCTTTAGTTTAATTAGATCCCATTTGTCAATTTTGGCTTTTGTTGCCATTGCTTTTGGTGTTTTAGACATGAAGTTTTTGCCCATGCCTATGTCCTGAATGGTATTGCCTATGTTTTCTTCTAGAATTTTTATGGTTTTAGGTCTTACTCTTAAGTCTTTAATTCATCTTAATTTTTGTATAATGTGTAAGGAAGGGGTCCAGTTTTAGTTTTCTGCGTATGGCTAGCCAGTTTTCCAAACACCATTTATTAAATAGGGAATTTTTTCCCCATTGCTTGTTTTTCTCAGGTTTGTCAAAGATCAGATGGTTGTAGACGTGTGGTGTTATTTCTGAGGCCTCTGTTCTGTTCTGTTCCATTGGTCTATATCTCTGTTTTGGTACCAGTACCATGCTATTTTGGTTAGTGTAGCCTTGTAGTATAATTTGAAGTCAGGTAGCGTGATGCCTTCAGCTTTGTTCTTTTTGCTTAGGATTATCTTGGCTATGTGGGCTCTTTTTCATTTTCACATGAAGTTTAAAGTAGTTTTTTTCCAATTCTGTGAAGAAAGTCAATGGTTGCTTTATGGGGATAGCATTGAATCTATAAATTACTTTGGGCAATAAGGCCATTTTCACAATATTGATTCTTCCTATCCATAAGCATGGAATGTTTTTCCATTTGTTTGTGTCCTCTTATTTCCTTGAGCATTGGTTTGTAGTTCTCCTTGAAGAGGTCCTTCACATCCCTTGTTAGCTGTATTCCTAGGTATTTTATTCTCTTTGTAGCAATTGTGAATGGGAGTTCACTCATGATTTGGCTCTCCATTTGTCTGTTATTGGTGTATAGGAATTTCATATCCAGCCAAACCAAGCTACATAAGCGAAGGAGAAATAAAATCCTCTTCAGACATGCAAATGCTGAGAGATTTTTGTCACCACCAGGGCTGGCTTACAGGAGGTCCTGAAGGAAGCACTAAACATGGAAAGGAACAACCAGTACCAGCCACTGCAAAAACATACCAAATTGTAAAGACTGTCGATGCTGTGAAGAAACTGCATCAACTAACAGGCAAAATAACCAGCTAGCATCATTATGACAGGATCAGATTCACACATAACAATATTAACCTTAAATGTAAAAGGGCTAAATGCCCCAATTAAAAAACACAGACTGGCAAGTTGGATACAGAGTCAAGACCCATTGGTGTGCTGTATTCAGGAGACCTATCTCACATGCAGAAACACTCATAAGTTCAAAATAAAGGGATGGAGGAATATTTACCAAGCAAATGGAAAGCAAAAAAAAGCTGGCGTTGCAATTCTAATTTCTGATAAAACAGACTTTAAACCAGCAAAGATCAAAAGAGACAAAGAAGGGCATTACATAATGGTAAAGGTATCAATGCAACAAGAAGAGCTAACAATCGTAAATATATATGCACCCAATACAGGAACACCCAGATTCATAAAGCAAGTTCTTAGAGACCTACAAAGTGACTTAGACTCCCACACAATAATAGGGGGAGGCTTTATCACCCCACTGTCAATATTAGACAGATTGACAAGGCAGAAAATTAACAAAGTTATTCAGGAGTTGAACTCAGCTCTGGACCAAGCAGACCTAATAGACTTCTATAGAGCTCTCCACCCCAAATCAACAGAATATACATTCTTCTCAGCACCTCATTGCACTTATTCTAAAATTGATCACATAGTTGGAAGTAAAACATTCCTCAGCAAATGCAAAGGAACAGAAATCATAACAAACAGTCTCTCAGACCACAGTGAAATCGAATTAGAACTCAGGATTAAGAAACTCACTCAAAACCACACAACTACATGGAAACTGAACAACCTCCTCCTGAATGACTACTGGATAAATAATGAAATGAAGGCAGAAATAAAGATGTTCTTTGAAACCAGTGAGAACAAAGACACAACGTACCAGAATCTCTGGGACACATTTAAAGCAGTGTGTAGAGGGAAATTTGTAGTACTAAATGCCCACAAGAGAAAGCAGGAAAGATCTAAATTTGACACACTAACATAAAAATTAAAAGAACTAAGGAAGCAAGAGCAAAGAAATTCAAAAGCTAGCGGAAGACAAGAAATAACTAAAATCAGAGCCGAATTGAAGGAGATAGAGACACGAAAATCCCTTCAAAAAAATCAATGAATTCAGGAGCTGGTTTTTTGAAAAGATCAACAAAATAGATAGACCACTAGCCTGACTAATAAAGAAGAAAAGAGAGAAGAATCAGATAGATGCAATAAAAAATGATAAAGGGATATCACCACCAATCCCACAGAAATACAAACTACCATCAGAGAATACTATAAACACCTCTACACAAATAAACTAGAAAATCTAGCAGAAATGGATAAATTCCTGGACACATACATCCTCCAAAGTCTAAACAGGAAGAAGTCGAATCCCTGAATAGACCAATAACAAGTTCTGAAATTGAGACAGTAATCAATAGCCTACCAACCAAAAAAAGTCCAGGAACAGACGGATTTACAGCCGAATTCTAACAGAGGTACCAAGAAGAGCTGGTACCTTTCCTTCTGAAACTATTTCAAACAATATAAAAAGAGGGAATCCTCCCTAATTCATTTTATGAGGTCAGCATCATCGTGATACCAAAACCTGTCAGAGACACAACAAAAAAAGAAAAGTTCAGGCCAGTATCCCTGATGAACATCGAAGTGAACATCCTCAAGAAAATACTGGCAAACCAAATCCAGCAGCACATCAAAAAGCTTATCCACCACCATCAAGTCGCCTTCATACCTGGGATGCAAGGCTAGTTCAACATACGCAAATCAATAAATGTAATCCATCACATAAACAGAACCAGTGACAAAAACCACATGATTATCTCAATAGATGCAGAAAAGGCCTGTGACACAATTCAGCACCCTTTCATGCTAAAAACTCTCAATAAACTAGGTATCAGTAGAACCCATTTATGACAAACCGACAGCCATTATCATGCTGAATGGGCAAAAACTGGAAGCATTCCCTTTGTAAACCGGCACCAGACAAGGATGCCCTCTCTCACCACTCCTATTCAACATAGTATTGGAAGTTCTGGCCATGGCAATCAGGCAAGGGAAAGAAATAAAGGGTATTCAAATAGGAAAAGAGGAAGTCAAATTTCCTGTGTTTGCAGATGACATGATTGTATATTTAGAAAACCCCACCATCTCAGCCCAAAATCTCCTTAAGCTGATAGTCAACTTCAGCAAAGTCTCAGGATACAAAATCAATGTATTTTTAAATATGGTTTTGAAACTTATTTAGATTGTTAAACAATAAAACTTAGGTTTAATATGAACAGAAAGTGGGTGTCAGCATTAGGTGGTCAAAAGTATATGCCAATAGGAAACTGAAAACCCGGGTTGTGGCTCTGTGTGTCTGCAGTGTCTAGTTGTGTGGTCTTGGTTTTGTCAGGTTTTGCCTTTCTATATTTTAAATGAGAGGGTTATGATGTATTGATTCTTATGTGATCATGCCTTCTTAGCATTAGCTAACAATCTAATTTTCTGTCTCTTTGTTATATTATTGCATTTCCACATACTGATATATAGGAAATTTAAAATAGTCAGAAAATGTTGAGGATATGTGATGTATTGTCACAGGAACCCAGTATGAAATGAGATGGGAACTGTGATTGGCACTAAGCTAGCACAAAGCATCTGTCTATAAGAGCTCACCTAACCACATACACTAAATTGTTTGGCTACAGAATTTTTACTTTTTAATTTACGGTTGTATTTTATACACTTACAGAGTCAGCTTTTTCTTGTCATTCAATAAATACCAAAAGGAATTTCCATGAGTTTTTATTATTAGGTTACTTTACTTTTGTAGAACTTTCAAAAACTTTCTTCAGTTGGCTATTTTTGGTTTTAAATTAGAGGAATAAAGTGCCCTCAATGAAGGTATTTCTTCAAGTCTGTACACAGGTAAGTCTAGACATGTGGTTGTATTTCTGGCAATGTGGTGAATTTTAGAAAACTGATAGGAGAGAGAGAGAGAGAGAGGAGAGAGAACACCATGTCCTTAGCCTGTGTCCTGCACACTTTCTCTTTTTGCATTTTATTTTACTTATCTCAGTCGTAACTTGTCAAGGTTACATATAATACTCTTCCCAAGGTTGATCTCTTAGGCAATTGGCTGAAGAGCTGTGTGTGTGTGGTAGTGTTTGAATGAGCTCCATTTTCTTCAGAAACAGAGCAAGTTTTACAAATTAAGGGACTGTCTTTATTCTCTCCTTTGGGAAATACCCATCTCATATCTACATTTGTGGTGTTTGTAGGGTCAGGTGGGGAGAGGGATTCAGGAGACTTGTTTATCAGTAATTTTAATATTTTCCTCCAAAACCAAACATAGAATTCCTACATCCACTGGAATGTCTGATTTTTCCCTTATTAGTACTTAGTGTCCCAACTCCCCAAGCAGAGCAGAAATTTGGGAACATTTTGGGAACACTGATAGCATGAGGGTTAATGTATCAGTAAGCAGTGATGTCATCTTCCCTGACAGCATGAGGGTTAATGTACAGTAAGCAGTGATGTCATCTTCTAGAGCAGTTTACCGTCTCTGTGCTGTGGAACAGGGCAGACAAGATCATTTTCAAACTCCCTGTATTCTGAATGAATATTTTTAGACTTTGTATTGAATCAATTTTTCAAATTATAGAAAAGTTGTGAACATCATACAAGGAATTTCTGTATTTTCTTTGTCCAGAGACCCCATTCAGGTTTCCTCTGTCCCAATAATCCCTTCACAGCAAAAGGATCCAAGACCAGTTGTCACATCCTCCTTAGTCTCCTTCAACCTGGAGCAGTTCTTTAGCTTCTCCTTAACTTTCTGACCTGGACATTTCAAAGACTAGAGGCTAGTTGTTTGGAAAATGTCCCTAGGTTTGGATTGATCTGATGTTTTCTTATTGTTAGACCGGATTATGTATTTTGGTATTGAAAAGCATATGTATTTTGTGGAAAAATACTTGGAGGTGATGAAAAGTTCCATTTCTTTTTGTAGTTTCACCCACTTGGTTTAGTGTCCATTGATGTTTCTAGCCTGAATTAGTGCTATAATGGTTGCCAAATATAGACTTTATGTTTTGATTTTTCTGTTGACATTTCTTTTCACTTTATTTATTTTTGTTAATTTGTTGGTATCAGTTTGCACTCATCATTTTTTGTTTCATTCATTGAGTTATACTCCATGGTTTTCTTTTTTTTTTCTGATGCTCTATCATCCCAGATTTGGTGTTTGGGAGCCTCATCAAGCCACCTCATGTGTCGCTTTGATGTGTCTCCATCATTCTTGAAGCACTTCTTTCTTTGCTGAAATCGTAGGCCTATTTTGTTCTTTCTTTGTCCCAGCCCTGGAATTGTCTATTTCTCCAGTTGTCTGTTTCCTTTTAGTAGATAATGGCATTTAGAAACCAACATCAGATGCTAAGAAATCCTTATGGCTGCTTGGATGTCATTGTTTCCAGGACCTCTTAGTAGACAAAGCTGCGAGGTTTGCACACGTTTACATCTGTGCGTATTTCTAAGTCTGTCTTAATGTGTTGACAACCATTAGGTCACACTAATACCACCAATTCCAATTCTGATCCGACCTCACAGGATTAATTTTAGCTTTTAGCCTTCCCATGTTTGTTCGTACCTCCCTTCTGTGAGGAGATGAACTCTACCTTACATTATACTTAATATTTGTTTGTTGTTTGTCTTTTAACCCTATGCATAACTGATTTCTGGTGCTGCTGGTCTGCCTCGCTACTCAGGTGCCCCCTTCTCCTGGGCCTCCGCTGCCTCCGCACTGCCTTTCTGCTCCATTCTGTACCCTCCTTTCCACTGCTGTGCTTCCTTTGCGACCTGTTCAGGTTGGCTTTGTTGCTTTTGGGGTGACTGGGACGACCAGAGTGAGATTCTTAATACATTAATCTGTTGCCTTCTGGTTGGCTTTGATGAGGAGCACAGAAAGTTGTAGGCATTCCTAATTTTCATGTATCACATCTCCCCCGGAGATACCTATTCCTTATTCCTTACTGGCTGCTTCAGTGGGTCCTCGACAAGAGCAAAGGCCGCCTTTCACTGCTGGGCTTTTTCTCATTTTCTCAGCCGAGTTAGCAATGCTGTGGCCAGGAAAAGTTTCCACATAACTGTTACTCTCCTGAAAGGCAAGTAATCGAGGCTGCTAGAATCGATTAGTTGAAAAAATACCCCCAAGTTACTGAATGAATAAAGTTTTTAGGTGGAATTATTTAGTTAGTCCATTAAAATAATGATGAATTTCTACCAGAAGCGTTCATTTGTTTTTATCACTGCTTATGGGAACCTGTTCTTTCCACCACTATATAGCTAGAAGGTTCTGCTGATTCTACGCTGTTCCTGGTGTATGCTAGAAAACCTTTTTCAGAAACCTAGAGTAGGAGCCATGTTTCAGTTTTCATGTGTCTCGTCGCACTTTTTTACAAATGCTGTTTCTGTGCATGTGTTAAGAGCACAGTCTTTGTAGTGAAACAGACCCAAGTTTAAATACCAGCGTGATACTTACTAGTGGGTTATCTGTGGTGAGTTATGTAATCTCTCTGATTTTATTTTCCTATTGCATAAAAGGGGTTAATTTTCATTGTTGCCTTATTGTATTATGATGATTAAATGAAATAGTAAATATAAATTCTCAGCATAGTACCTGCTGCCTTAGTGCTAACCCTCCTCCTCCACCTCCCCCTCTGCCTCCTTGTCTATAACTGACAAATCAGACACAATAGAAAGGGCCCCACATGTTATGTTGGTTAAACAGGGGGCCAGTGGGCAGCAACTTAAAAATCACATTTTCAAAGTATACTTAATTACATGGGAAAATTCTCCATGTCCCGTATTTTAATAGCTTAATTCTAATCTTTACATTTACATAAAATAAAAAGAACTGTCATGTGACACACAACATAAAACATTAAAAGGAAATAGAGATGGTCTTTTGACAATGGGCTGTTTATCCATCATTTTAATTTTTTGCTTTATGCTTTTCTGAGTAGCCTATAATCAGAATGCACTATGTTTAGTAATGTAGAATCATTTGTAATAGGCATTCAGTAAATGGTTAGTACTGTTATTAACCTACGAATTCCCTTTGTATAATCAAAAACCCCCAATTTTAATTTTTCTTAGCTGTTGTCATAGTTTGATGAATCCATCCTAACCTTACCTATTTGTAAGATCTTTGAGAGCAACTACCGGATCTCGATTTGACTTTCTTAAAAAGAAAGCTGGCAGAGACTTTCAAAGCAATGTTCAGCATTTCCATAGGTCTAATTTGGGTGAGGGGGAACAGAGATTTAGTGTTTTGAGTACAGGCTTTGCTAAATTTTGAGCCCAGATTGAAGGAAATCTGCCCCAGGAATTAAATAATTTTAAAGAATGAGGCTTGCTACCAAAAGTAGAGACAAAAACACTCTGGAATGATAATTATTGCTTTAGGTTTCTTTTGTTTGCTTTTTTTATATTAGGTTTTATAGCATCTTTAAGATGATGAGGTTTCTGGATCACATTTGAAAAACTGCTAATTCTGATCTTTCACCTAAGAGAGCCTGTTTTATTTTTTATTTACAAAATTTTTTAATTTAAAAATGTGGTGAATTACATTGTTATGGACTCAGTTGTTTCTCCAAATATCCCGCACTGAAGCCCTAACTCCCATTGTGACTGTATTTGGAGATAGGGCCTTTACAGTGGTAAATATAGTAGGTTCTATGAGTTTATAAGGGAGGGACCCTATTTTGATGGGATTGGTTTCCTTTTACAAAGAGGAAGAGACCATAGGGAATGAGAACAGAGAAAAGACCATGTGCCTACACAGTGAGAATGTGACCATCCTCAACTGAAGAAGAGAGGCCTCAGGAGACACCAACCCTAATGACACCTTGGTTTTGGGCTTCCAGCCTTCAGAACTGTGAGAAAATAAGTATTTGTTGTTTAAGCCACCCAGTCTGTGGTATTTTGTTACGGCAGCCCTAGAACACTAATGTATACCCACATATAATTTACCATTTTAACCTTTTTAAAGATTATTTTATTTTATTTTTATTTTTTGAGACAAGGTCTTACTCTGTGCCCAGGCTGCAGTGTTGTAGTGCGATCACGGCTCACTGCAGCCTTGACCTCTCTGACTCAAGTGGTCCTCCCACCTCAGCCCCCTGAGTAGCTGGGACTACAGGACCATGCCACCATGCCTGGCTAATTTTTGTTTGTTTGTTTTTTTGTCAATACGGGGTTTTGATATGTTGTCCAGGCAGGTCTTGAACTTCTGGGCTCAAGCAGTCTGCCCGACTAAGCGTGCCAGAGTGCTGGGATTGCCACTGCACCTAGCCAGATTTAATTTTTTTAATTGACAAATAATGTTTGTACATAGGGCACATAGTGATGTTTTGATGTAATGTATGGTGTATGTATGGTGTAATGTATGTAATGTATGGTGTATGGTGTAATGTATGTAATGTATGGTGATCAGATCAGTGTAATTGGCGTGCCCATCATCTGAAACATTTATCATTTCTTTGTGTTGGGAACATTCAGTGTCTTCCTTCTAGCTATTTGAAACTGTATAATATATTGTTGTTAAATGTAGTCGTCCTACAGTGGTATCTAACCCTAGAACTTATTCCTCCTATGGAGCTGTAATTTTTTGTCATTTAACCAATGTCTCCCTGTCCCTCCCTTCCCCCTACCCTTCCCAGCCTCTCATATCCTCTGTTCTACTTTTTGCTTCTATGAGATCAAATTTTTTTTAGCTTCCACATAGGAGTGAGAACATGCAGTGTTTATAACTTTCTGTTCCTGGCTTATTTCACTTAACGTGATGTCCTCCAGTTCCATCTATATTGCCAAAAATGATAGGATTTCATTCTTTTTAATGGCTGAATAGTATTTCATTGTGTATGTATATATACCATGTTTTCTTTATCCATTCTTCTGCTGTTGGACACCTAGGTTGACTGCATATCTTGGCTGTTGTGAATAGCACGGCAGTAAACATAGGAGTACAGGCATCTCTATGATACACTGGTTTCCTTTTGTTTGGATAAAAGCATTTTTCAGTGTACAGTTAAACATTAAGTACATTGACATTATTGCACAGCTATCACCACTATCCATCTCTTGAACTGTTTTATTCTTGCAAAATGGAAACTATGTATCCTTTAAACAGTAACTCTCCATTTTTTTCCTTCACCCCACCCTTTGCGTCTACCATTCTACTTTCTGTGTCTATGATTTTGACAATTGTAGGAACCTTATGTAAGTGCAGTCTTATAGTATTTGTCCTTTTATTCCTGACTGATTTCACATAGCATAATATCCTCAAGGTTAAGCTTTGCTGTAGAGAGTGGTAGTCTTTCCTTCCTTTTTAAGGCTGAATAATATTACACTGTGTGTAAATACCACATTTTGTTTATTTATTCATCCATCTGTGGTTACGTGGTTTGCTTCCACCTTTTGGCTAATGCGAATGATGCTGCCTCCCCATCCATCGATGCCACGTGTCCCCCTCCCCTCTGCCCTGCTGTGTGTCACCCTGAGTGTGGGGACCTCTCCATATACCTGATGCCACATACCACTCCCGCCCCTGCTATGTGTCACCGTGTGTAGGGGGGCCTCCCTATGCTCCTGATGCTCTGTATCTCCCACCCTCCGTGTGCTGTGGCCCTGGGCACAGTTACTTTGCCACCTGCCCTGCTCCTGGCAATTCTCTGGTGGCAGCCTCTGACAAGCCCACTGTCAGTCTGGACTTACACCTTACACTAAGATTTGTAACATGCAGCATTGGTGCTGTGAAAATACTTCACTTCTCTTGGCTTGATCAATCAAGATGAGCAGTTGGAGAGTCTTCATGTGGGGAGATGATTCACTAAACTCTGAGTGTGTTTGTGCTGGGTTCTTACACCTTGAGGCATGATTTTCCTGTCTCACAGACGAAGATATTGAGGCTCCGAGAGGTTACGTGCCTTTTCAGGAACCCATATTAAGTGGTAACAATGAGATTTTTGAACTCATGTTTTTCTGATTATAGTACTCATGTGCTTTACTTCTCCAAAGTGGGTAAGATCATCAGATTTATCTTGTAAAATGATCAACCTTGTAATGTGTTGATTTTGACATTCTCTCTAGTTATACGTGAGGGGAAGCACCCTCAGAGTAACTAGATCAGGAAATTGCTGCCTGAATGTATGAAATATGATTTTTATTTAAGTTGGTTTGTTTTTCTTTTCGTTTTTTTTGAGATAGGGTCTCACTGTGTCACCCAGGCTGGAGTGCAGTAGTATGATTATAGCTCCTTATAGCCTTAAACTCTTGAGCTCACCTGAGTTTGTAAGCTCACAGGCATGAGCCACCACACCCACTTTAAGTTGATTTCAAATATGATGATATCATTGAAGGTACAGTAAGATGAAAAAAATCCTTGGGAAACTATGAATAGTTTTGAATCTTACAGTTGTAGATTTTACTTTGGGTAATTTCTTCTAAACTTTTATCAATAGTAACAGGTTACTATAGTTGAGTGGATTGTCTTTTATGACTTTATGACCTGTTTCTTACACACATATGTGCAACAAACATACTACATTTTCCATGAAGCTATCATGTATTTCTAAAGTAACATCTTAAAATTTGCTGTTTATTTTTTATTTTTATTTTTATTGATTTTTAAAAACTATCAATGGAAAAGGAATTACTGGGATAAAGGAGAGATAAAGTAAGGAAAAGCAGTAGGGCAGGAAGAAGAGGATTACTGTTTCCACCTACACTAGTGGTGTTCCATGATCATGAACACAAGCTTTCCATATATTTGCTGTTCCCTCAGGATAGTTTGGGCATTTTAGATCCACAAGTAGCATGAGGAGACAAACTGAATTTCATTCTGGAAGCCAGATAGAACATCTCTGAATAGATTACACAACAAGGAAACGGACTTGGCCTACATTCTAACCACAAGACAGAACAGCACAGTCTCTCTCAGCAGCTGTTGCAGGGTCAGCAGCGATGAGGTTGGCACCACTGTAGGTGCTGAGGACACAGTTAAAAATGAGAAAGACCAGATTCCTGTTCTCTAGCGAGATTAAATTCTAATACTGGGAAAATAGCACATAAACAGGTAAGCAAATGATTGAAGAGGTAATTTCAGTTAATCAAACTGTGTAATAAATGACATGGTGCTGGAGGTGACACTGCTTTTATTGCATTGTCAAGAACGACCTCAGTGAGGCTCCAGCCTTTGAGAGAGACCTGCAGGATGCAAAGGTGCCGGCACTGCACAGGGAGGTGCAAGTGGACAGGCTGGGAAGCATACTTGAGCCTGTGGAGTTCCAGGCACAGAAAGCAGACTTCTGTGGTGGACACACAGCGTGAGGGGGACAGGAGGGTGCTGAGAGGGAGGTAAGCAAGGCTCAGGTCCTGTAGCCCTTGGCACGGGACTTAAGGGCTTTATGTTGTATCTTCAGTTGAGTAGGAAACAGAGGTTTAAGATCTTGTTTATCCTTTGAAAGTTCACTCTGGCTGACTCGGGCCAGATGGTGGCAGTGGAGACAG
This sequence comes from Pongo pygmaeus, assembly GCF_028885625.2. NCBI lineage: Eukaryota > Metazoa > Chordata > Mammalia > Primates > Hominidae > Pongo > Pongo pygmaeus. The sequence continues at coordinate 90,059,002 of NC_072390.2, forward strand.
AGCCATGGTGATGGCTTGGGAATCTTAGGATGGCAGTAGGTGGATGGTGGTTCCATTTCCCAAGATGGTGAGGCTGGGGGAAAAGCAAGTTTGTGGACTGTGAGGCAGGATCTCATATTCCTTTTTGAACACTTATTACTGAGAAGCCTTTTAGACACCAGAGTGGAGATTGCAAAGGATTGTGTAGCTGCATATGTACATCTTGAGTTTACATGGATCAGAACTTTTAATTTTCTAATTTTTCTGAAAATAATCTAACTTTGTATAGAATTAAATCCTGAAGTTTTTTGAAAAATCTAACCTTTATCAAACTTTGCTGTATATACTTTTCTCTCGTTTGTTCAGTAGGAGTAAAACAAAATAACCGATTAACCCTTATGTGGCACAGATGAATGTCTTGAAGCCAGCTTGCAAATTTAGATCACTGCATCCTGCTCACAATATGGATCAAATTTTCACAGCTGATTTAGAAATGATTCTCTATTTTTGTTCAGTTTAGGGGAAAAAATTGGCCCCATAGGGCCTTCTTGCAGCATGACCCAATTCCTTTACTTCTTAGCTACTTTATGTCTAGAAAAATGGGATGATCTGGGTGTGAAGAAATCTCTAATTCGTCTTTTATTTTGGTACTTGGCCACTCTCCTTAGAACCTGTTAGAACAACTTAGTATAGATGTCTTTGAGAGTCTCTGTCAGAGCTTTGCTGTCTAGCCTTTCCTCTATCAGCATTTCTAATGATCTAGAAATAACTCCAGACTGGGTGAACAGGGCCCCCTTCAGAAGGTCTTTCTTTGTCTTGCCAGGAGGATATGATTCGTATTTCCATAGAACAAATCATACCTGGAAACTTCTGGACAAAGCCACTTAGATATATTTGATGACCTCTGCACCCACCAGAAAGTGGCAATCCTTCCTTCCCACAGGCTGACCACTAGTGCAGGAGTGGGCAGTTCAGAGACACAGGGAAAACAGTGCCTCACTTTTTCCAGACACAAGGAATAGTGAAAATGGGTTGCTTAGCTTGCTGGGCTAACCACAGGCTGCGTTTACACTGTTAGATGCCTTCCAGAGTTCATAGTTCACCAGTATGACTTTGGCTTTGAATGATCTTTGGATCAAACATGACTTTGTGCTGCTTTTCTTTCTTTCGTGATTTTTGTTTTCCTTTTTGCCTCTTAGATTTCTGACAGTACCCTTGTACAGAGTTGAGGATGATAACCTTTGAAGATACAGATAGATAGGAGGCAAGTTCCCCCTTCTGTTGACCACATCAGCCTCAAAGAGGCTCAAAGAAAGCTGTCCTTTCACATTTCAGGGTCCTGTGGTAGGCAGGTTAGGCCACTTTCCAGCTCATAGTCTTTTTCCTGATCTGGGAAACAGCAACCAGAACAAACTCTGGTTGTCTTGAACCCACACTTATAGCTCTGCATCAAGGCGGACATCTGACCACACCATCGGAGTGTGGGAGACTCACATACCAGGTCCAATAGTTTAAACTGATTTTCCTTCATGCCACTTTCTCTCTCGCTATTGGAAGGGAAGACGGTTCAGTTCACTGAGCGTTGCTTGAGCCACTTGCACAGAAGGCCCAGTGTTCAGTGCTGCACAAGGTGTGAAGCTGTGAACTGGTCCCCACCTCTGAGGGTGTGCAGTTGAGATGGATGTGTAAGGTGTGGCTGCTGTAATAGAATATAAACCGTGCCCGTGGTGGCAAGATGGGGGAGATTTTGCTGCATAAGAACACACTGAAGCTTTTAAGTCTAGGATTTTATTTGTTGGAGATAAAGAAGTAAACTTGTGGTAGAAGGAAAATTTTGAGTATGTGAGTTTGTGTCTTGGACAGAGGGGTGTGTGTGTGTTTGTGTGTGTGTGTGTGTGTGTGTAAATGGAGAGGGAAAATGTGTCCAGAGTTGACTGTAGGTATATTTTCAGGCAAGAAGAGAAATCTGTAAATTTGCTCAACCGATATTTAATTTGTCTGGTGCTAAGAACAGTGCTAGCCTCATTAGGAAATAAAATTGTAAATATGAAACTGATGGAGAGTCTGCCTTCAGGAAGCTGACATTCTAGGAGACAAGTGAGATCAGCTCACAGGTAGGGGTATGCTGGTTGGTGCAAGCAAGGACCGGTAGCACCTGCTGCAGTTTAGTTACAGCTGAATGTATCGCAGGCTTGTGAAGGAAATGGTGGAGAAGGGCTCCTTTGGGATAAGGGACCCTTATGGGGGGAAAAAAAAAGAGGCAGGAAATTAGGGCGTAATTAGATGTGTGCTTCTAGAAGCCTCGTGGGACCCAGTATTATGTAAGGAGTTAAGAAGTTTTAAATGAAGGACAAAAAAATACATGTATACATATGTAATTTACCTGCACATTGCGCACATGTACCATAAAACCTAAAGTATAATAATAATAATAATAATAAAAGAAAAAAAAAGAAAAAAAAAAACTTAAAGAAAATATTTAGTCATGTACGTTTTTTTCAGAGAATTTGAGCATAAAACTTCAGGAGCCTGTAACTCAAAACCCCTTGGCCACTCCTCAGCATCTCACACTCTGAGTGATCCCTGCCTCTTATCCACCTTTCTGCCCTCTCCCCTTTCCTCCGTGGGGCACTTATAACAGTTACCTTTATTTACATGTTTAAAATCCCCCCTACCTTCTGTATTGGTGTTAGGGATGGGCTCTACCACTGTTTGCCCAAGCCTTGCCTTCTACTATTCCTTTGTTTGCAGGGAGCTGCTCTGTGTGTATTTGGGGAATGCCTGCCTGCTGCCCTTCCCGAGTGAGCCCTGCTCCCCCAGCACACAGCATGCTGCTCATTTCCTTTTTCTGGCACTAGTCCAGATCTGGCCTGGGCTTTGCCCTGCAGCTTCCCTGTGCCCAGTGTAACTGACTCAGAGGAGGGTCGACGCCTCCATTTCTAACCTTCCTCATTTTTTACAGATCTCCTTAGGTGTTTGATGAATAAACCGTCTGAGTTACAGTAAAGGTAACTATCATTGCTTCAGAGAATGCCAAGGCCAGGCTGACTTCATCAGAGGCTTTGTGGAATGCTTTATTTCATTTAATCCTAACAGCACGACTGTGAGGTAGATATCATTGTCATCATGTGCTTCCTAGAGGTGAAGTCACTTGTGGCTTGACCAGACTGAGTAACTTGCTCAGAGCCACAGAGCTAGTAGGTGGTTCCTCTGCATGGATCACCCACCGACCCCACTTGTCCTGGGGAAGCTTTTATTTGGGATCGAAGATCAGCGATGAGGCCTTTACCAACTTGACTCCGGTGGAAATGTGCTACTGTGGAAGGCTGTCCCACGGTGGATTCTGAATTTCCTTCCAGAAGAGGCCATTTTCCTGAGGGTAAATAGTGGGACAAAAGACAATTAAAGATTCTTATTTCCAGATGTCCTCAACATGGCCTGGGAGAATAAAACCTACTATTAAATGTGTTGAAAGTGTATTTACGCATGACTGTCTGATAAATGGTCACTACAGGGAAGTTTGCAGGAATTTTACTTTTCAAATGGGTTTATTCTTTTCTGAAGGAAAATATTATATCCCCCTTTTGTTCGCTTTACTACTTTTCAAGACCAGATAACATGTTGATGATCATGGTATAAACCTACTAGTATATTTTCATTCTAAAGAATGGAACAATATAGAAAGAGTCACATACAAATTACTTGGAGAAAGATCATTCAGTGAGGCTTACATTAAAAAAAAAAAAATCCGACACTAGATGTGAAATGATAATGCCTGTTAGTACCGGTAATATACTGATATCTTGTTATTGTTACATTAAAGCAAGGTGAAATATCAACCACTTCTAATATTCATCAGGATGCTAAGAGTAACATGCGCTCATTGAACATTTTTAATTTTTCTTAATACTAGAAATTCTAATGTCTATTTTTGCCGATGGACTTTTTTTTTCCTTTATGGAGTTTTAATTTTTCTTTTGTATGTAACTTTTTCTTTTTTGAGACAGGGTCTCACTGTGTCACCCAGGCTGGCCTGTAGCTGCCTGATCTCATTCACTGGAGCCACCACATCCTGGGCTCAAGCAATCCTCCCACCTCAGCCTCCTGAATAGCTGGGTCTTAATGGGTGTCCACCATCACGCCCAGCTAAGTTTTGTATTTTTTGTAGGGATGAGATTTCACCATGTTACCCAGTTTGATCTTGAACTCCTGAGCTCAAGCGATCTGCCCATCTTGGCCTTCCAAAGTGCTGGGATTACAGACGTGAGCCACCGTGCCTGGCGCATTTGTGTAACTTTAAAAATTACACGAAACTAGTCCAGGTCTCCCTTTACTGTTCACTATATTTTTTCAACATTATCACTTACAGATATTATGTATTCTTTCTTCAATTGATTACTCATATTGGCAGTTATTTCCATATTTGTTGTATTTCTACCCCTGTTGTTTCTAAATACTTAAACAGGTATATTCCAGCTCTTGTTTTCCTCTCTACCCACTCCTTAAAATACATGCTTCCATTTCTATACCGTTCCATCTGCCATCCCAAGAATATATTTTTAGATAGGTGCTTGGGGAGACTCTGTTAAAGAATGCGTCTTCCAATACGAAGCTGTGACTCCTGCAGTTATATACTGGGACCCAAGGACCTCACGCCACTGAATGTCCTTCCTGTACAACGCTCAGTATACATTGAGAATGCGTCCCGTGTTCCTCTGCTGATACTTGATGCCTGTGAAGCTTTTACTCTGCCCCACTCCTTAGAGGATGGTTTGGTTTTATGCCGCTGTGGTCTTTTCTTCATTTCCCCCTCTCTTTTCATATCTACATTCTAATCTAGACAACTGTGTTGAGAGTTCTTTCTAGGAAGATTTACAGCAGAATTGTTTTCACTTTTATGGTAAGCTATTCAAAGTTTTTTTTAATTTATGTATGTACTTTATTAAAAGTTCTCTTTGCATTGCTTTGTTTTGGCTATTTTAATTCACAATAATTGGCAGTGAGCTCTAATATATAAAGCATAGTTTTTTCCACAGTACACTATAGGTGTTGGAATTCCTTACTCAGTGAACCAAATGAGTATATGTTGGGCTATTTGAGTTAAACCAGATTGATTGCTTCAGATTCTTTTCTCTCATTTAAAATGGAGATCTTCTTTTAGATGCTTTTATGTATAATTTCAAACTGTTTTGCAGCCATCAATCATCTTTTTTCCACTATTGATTATCTAGGAGTTATCCGTTTTTAAGTGGTTTATAATTTCTATACTTCTGTTTCTTGTGCCATTAATTTCACTATTACTGAGTAGATTGTCTGCAAAGTTGGAGTTGAGAAGAAAAAAAATATATATCTCTAAATACAGCTGTATTAAATGCTTGAAGAAACACCCTAAAACTTTTGATGAAAGTAACCAGGACAATTTCTTGTTTATCTATTGTATTTATACTTTTATGTATCATGCTGGTAAGTGTAGTTTAGAGTCGTAGTTTGGACTTTAATATTGCATTTAAGAAATAATTTCATTGGTGCATATCTCTATTAGTAGGGAAAACAATTGCCATTGTACATTCAAAATTATTAAATTAGTTACTATTAGAGGAACATAGAGTATCAGTCAGGTTTCCTCCAGAGAAATAGAACCAGTGGAAGGTACATACACGCACACTGGAGATTTATTACAAGGAATTGTGTTATGCGATTTTTGGGTAGCTAGGCAGGTTTGAAATCTGATGAGCAGGTTGGAAATTCTTGGACAGAACTGATGTTGCAGTTTACATGCAGAATTTTTTCTTCCTTATGGAAACCTTAGCTGTGCTCTTAGGCCTTTCATCTGATTGGAGGAGGCCATTCAGATTACAGAAGATGAGAATGTCCCTCTCTTCAAGGCAACTGATTTCAGCTGTTAGCACATCTACACCTACCTTTAGAGAAACACCTGGATTTGTGTTCGATTGAATAACTTGGGACTATAGCCTCTCGTACTAAATGTAACTGACAAGAATCCATTGAAAATGCATTGCCAGTTGCTAAGCAGTGTGGATACCCACACTTTCAGGTACCCATACTGTAGGTATCTAAAAACTATGTGTGTATGTATTGAAAGAGCACATTTATGAAGATTTTACCAAGAGATTATGGGAATTAGTAATAAATTAAGGAATAGAAGAGGGAATAGGGAATGACATCAGTCATAGTGATATTTACTTATGGATACCAGGAAGAGTCAAAAAACAGAAAACACTGTTAGACTCTATAAAGTGCAGAAGAGGACCTAAGGAAGCAAGTGAAGAATTTCTTCTTTTTCAAATTGGGTTTTGTGTGGAAATTTAATGTCCACTTGAACATCATCAGCCCTGGCATATTAGATTAGGCAGAGATCTGAGATTCTAGACCAATACTCTTACTTTAGAACTGTACAGTTGGAAGTTGGAAACATGAAGACTTTGGGAAGATTCTGTCCTCTGCAGTATACACATGGCTTTCAGGAAACCACACTTGGTCTTTCCCATACCTTACTAGTAACTCCTTCTCTAGTCTCTTTTGTTGGTTCATCCTCTTCTGCACACACCGTTCATGCTGGAAGGTGCAGGACTTAATCTTTGGCCTGTCCCAGGTCTGCCACATTTTCTTAGGGGTCTTACCCAGTGCTGTGGCTGTCAGTGGTCTCTGTGGGCCAAGAACTCTCAAGTTGGTGATCTCCAGCCAGACCTTTCTCCCAATCCTCCAGGTCATATTTCCATCTGCTGATTTAGTCTCTCCATGTCGATGTCTAATAGGCATCTCAAATTTAATTTGTCCAACTGGAAAAACTCGTTTCTTCTTCACCACCTCAGCATCCCTCCCACCCCAATCCACAAGTGCTTGCCTCTCTTACAGATTTTATTTTATTTTATTTTTTGAACATTGAGATAGATCTTGCTTGTTGCCCATGCTGGTCTTGAACTTTTGGGCTCAGGCATTCCTCCTACCTCAGCTCCCCAAGTTGCTGGCACTACAGGCGTGCCCCACCACACCCGGCTATAGACTTTCCTGTCCCAGTTGATGAGATCACCATCTTTCTGTTTACATAGGCCATAGCCTTTGCAATTAACCTGGACTTCTGCCTCTCATAGCTCATATCCTATCTATCACGTTCAAAATAGATTCTGAGTTCTGTAGCTTCTCATCACTACAATCATCTGTTTGAATTATTCCAGTGGTCTCCTAATTAGTCCTCCCAGCTAACTCCGTCTTCCCTCATGGGATCTCTTCTCAGTTTGGTAAACACATTGATGCTGAAAGTGAGAACACACGACTCATTTGCACAGAGCTCTTCCCTGATGCCTCAGTTCTCTCAGAGAAAACCCAGTGATGAGGTCTCTGTTGTCACCTTTCACCTGCCGTCTGCCTCCTGCACTGCTCCAGTGTGCTGGGCTCTTTGCAAGGCGTGCCCCCTCTTCAGTGCCCTTTACTATCTGGATTATTGCTTTGCCAGATTTTCTCATGTAGTAATGAGCTGAAACCAGCTCTTACAAGGTGGGCCAACTGTTAAACTTTAAGGAATTTTGTGAACTGGTTGCCATTCTTTTCGTAGGCTGAAATTGGCCATGGTGGAGCCTTTTCATCGTAGAAATGAGCAAGCACTGCAGATTAGTTCCTCACTCCAACCCCAGCCTCACAGGGGCCGTTAACTGTTTACCACCATGTCACTGTTACAGCTGATCATTATCCTTCATCCCTTTGCTCACCGTTTCCCTTCTCAGTGAGGCCTGTCCTTACATTATTTTTAAACATGCTATGTGAGTGTGTGATTTATGAATTTTTGTTTGCTATTTATTACCTGTGTTCACCCAAGTGCCCACCACAGTGACTGGTACGTAAAAGGCCCTTAGTGAATAAATGAATTGAAAGGTTGTTGCTAATGATGTTAATTGTAGAATCATTTCAAGGCTTCTATGCCAGGTACTAAGAGAGAAAGGGATTTGTTTGTGTGTTTTGTTTTAGAGCAACACTGATGAATTTGAGCCATGTGCATAGATTTTAGGAAATTCAGTGATAAAACTCATGAAAAAGAGGTATAGTCAGTGTTCTAGGTTATCCCTAGACTCAAGTATCCAGCTTGCTTTGTAAAAATGTCAGCATCATTAGGAACTATGAATCCTTTAGGTTACCTCCTATGTTTGTACCTTATTACTAATGTTGCAGTCCTAAAATTGTGAACTTTTTTTTTGTGAAAATTTACACTTTGGATTACAGTTTTATATTATGTTCCTGAGGTGAGATTCATAGTCCTTATTCTTAAGATTAGATTAAGATAGCTTAATCTTACATGATTTCGATTTCTTTGATCTTTGTGTTATTTTGGTCAGACATTTATGCATTAATATTTTTGGAAAGGTTGCATAAGATTTTTTTATTCTGTTGGATACTAGACTGTAGGCTCTTTCAGATCCTAGCTTACCTTATTCATGGCTAAATTGCCTGCACCACTTAGCAAATGTGGTAGAAATGACAGGTGCCTAATAAAAGGATCTTTGATTTAACTCAGTAGCCAATTTCACTTTCTTTGTGTTGGCCCATAAATTTACAGCCTCTTTGAAACTCTATTATAACATTGTTAAGTGCACTTAACCAACACGCCCAGCTAATTTTTGTATTTTTAGTAGAGACAGGGTTTCTCCATGTTGGCCAGGCTGGTCTCAAACTCCTGACCTCAGATAACCCGCCCGTCTTGGCCTCCCAAAGTGCTGGAATTACAGGCATGAGCCACTGTGCCTGGCCCTTCTGTGTTATTTAATACTAAATTTTCATGGGCTCTATATATGTAAGTATGTTTCTCACATCCATCCACTTAAGGAGTTGAGCTTCCTGCACGAGACATAGTAATGCTTAACCAAAAATACTTTGACGAATTAGTATATTGGGCATATGTGTTTTATATTTCTATTTTTGTAGTATTTTCTCTTAATTACTACTTTTTGAGTACATCCTGCTTCATCTTCATTGGAAGCTAACCCTGTTAAAATAAGCCAAATATTTATATAAATAAAACATATGTAAGTTCTAAACTTCCTGTATTTCTAGATCATTTATATTTATTCAGTCATATTAAGATTACATAGAGTTAAAAATGAAAAATAGCATAGTTTTTACCTTAACACAAATTTGATTCCAATGGAGACGTATATCTTCTCTTAGAACAAAATGGACAAAAGTATACCTTATCCACAACTTCATCTTTCCTTTTCATTGGTTTAAACATGATGATTAAAAGTGTATTACAGAAGATAACAGCACAATGAAAGAATTCTGTTACCTACAGGCTTCCTATGCATGGGGCTAGCAAATCTGATCTTATTTAATACTGTGATTTATTCTCAGTGTCTGTAAACCTATACTCATACTGGAGGGAATGAGATTATGCTTGGAGAATCCCAAAATCTTGCTTTAATTTTTTTTCCTTTTTCTGCTATCTTGATTTGTGCTAGAACTATGCAAGAAATATGTATGTATTGAATTTATCAAGAGTACACAGATCTTACCTTACAGAGTAACAGCAGCCCCTTGAAGGGGTAAGCCATGTTCCACTTGTGTTTATTTATAATAACCTCATATAGTAAATGTATGATTTTATATAAAATCGTATTTATATAGATGTCTTAGTAAATGACTGGAAAAAATTCCAACTTTATTAAATATGCAACTTAGTTTAAACATGAAACATGAACTATATTCTAGGAAAATGTTTCTAAGGTGTTAAAAATATAGATGAAAGTGTTGAATTTCAGGAAAAATTGATGTAAAACAATTAGGCCATAAATACTCTCAAGTTTCAAGCACTGCCACGAAACATTGTCAGCCGGCCTATGTCCACCCCTGCAACCTTGACTGTACTGCCCTGCTCCTCTATACGCTTGCTGACACCATCCTGAGTCTCTTTCCCTCCTTGGCTGAGCTGTGCTTTTCCTGTCTCCATGGCGTGAACTTCTCAGAATCCTCCCCTGAGTTTCCGCAGTTGGACGGTGAACCCCTCTGTGAGCTGGAGCACCCTTGAGCACAAGGTGCTTGCCTGTGTCATAGAATTTCTGCCCACTTGGAAATCCAGCTTCCCTCAGGACTTCACATTCTTCTCTGAGGCACAAATCACACTTTATTCTCCTTTGCATGCCTGCGCCCGTGCCCTTAGCACAGTATCGATGATGATGACTAAAGTAGCTTGAATTAACACAGTATCGATGATGATGACTAAAGTAGCTTGAATGGTCTATTCAATATGCATCTATATTATTGATCTAATAATGGCTTTTTAAATAGTAAGTTAAACTAATACTTGTGTTCAAAATATGCCTCAAAAAGATACATATTTATATACACATATAAATGGTAGTTATCTTTTATAAGAAATATTGAAAACACAATCTGATGTTTTTCAAAATGTTTAAATTCATTAAAATATAAATTTGTAAAAATTACCCATGCAGAATTATATATTTAGAGTCATCAAAATGGGGAAACACCATGAGAAAACAAGATAAAATGCTTTTTAAGGTCCTGTCCTAAGGAATCTGATGGGGCCCAGAGGGAGTGCCATGACAGGGTTTTGAAAGGCCACCAATAAAGGACTCTTCAATGTTAAACTCATCCTTGATGCGTCTGCCCTAAATAAGCTGAAGAGAAATCAGCCTAAGAAGAGACTAAGGGCACATAGGCATCCAACTAATGATTGAAAAGCAAGTTCTGAAAGTGAAATACCAGAAGGAAGAGGAGCCAAGTGATCCTGATTGATGATTCCAGAGTAAAGCGTGTGGCTCAGGCCATCTGTGACCCACATAAAGAGAGCAGGATGCTCTGCTGCCTTCAGGGTGCCCGGCTCGAAGGCAACCAGAAGGGCAAAAGAGATCCCAGAGAGAATGCAAGAATTGTTACTTAATTTTAGTCAACCTTAAATTTCTTCATCGTAAATTAAAATGTATAATAATTGAAAAGAAAGCGCTGTGAAATGATGGTGATGCTAAAGTCCTCCTTGAGTTTATGTTTGCTTTAAATGTGTTTGGAATCAACCAGCAGTGTTTGGTGACTTACCAGATAATCTACTAAGAGATGTCTTTTGCTGAAAACTGGTAATGGAGAGATAGCGAGAATTAGCTTCTACAGCTTTTCAGTTTGGAAATGCATTATAAAAACATGATTTTCATCTAAACATAAAAGAATTACTTAACCTTTTTCATTATAGTAAGGATTATTGATATCACAAGCCATTAGAAATGAAGAATACTTTTTATTCCCATTTAATTTCCTTTATTTCTTAGTTGTTTATTTTGTTGGCATTCAAAAAATGAGAAAATTCTACAAAGTTCATAATTTGATTGTATTTGTAAGTCATTTCATCATCAGAAGGAAATTACACTGTAACTAAAAGCTTAAGTGAATGCTGATCTATTTGAAGAAAGTACTAAAATATACAATGAAGTTTTGCAAGGAAAAGATTGAGTTTAACTATACAGCATGAGCTAATTCTTCCGGAAGGTGTTATCTTGAATGAAGAGTGCTTTTACAAAAATGTTGGGGAGATACATAATAGCAGAGAATAAGTAAATCCATTCATAATTGAAGATTGAGATGAATTAATGAAATTAGTTTTAAAATGGTTGGGCTACCAACTGATTTTGTAAGTTAGTTGTTAATATAGGAAAAAAAATCCCTCACACTTTGAAATGAGACCCTAGACAGGCAGAGGAACTGGTAAATATAGCTACTTAAAATCTAAGTAAAATAATTCCTTGAAATTTGAGTAAATCTATATCAACTTGGCTCTTATGTGGGCAACTTAGGGTTTTTAGGAAAATATCTAATTAACTTCATGCCTCACTAGAAATTATTTTTGAGAGATGCTAGTGAATCAGGAGGAAATGTGAACATTCAAAATGGTCTATTACAATCTTATAAATCTTAGAATAGCATTAAGAATATGGTCACAGAACTAGAAATTATTGATATTCAATCACTTTATATAAAATATATCCTAACAAACAGCTTAAAGTAGCATCAGTTCATATACAGTGTTGGAAAGCATTGTATTAATAAACCCTTTCTAACAATGTCTGAACTGGGACGTTAAAATGTTTTTTTTTTTTTTTGAGATGGAATCTGCTCTGTCACCCAGGCTGGAGTGCGTTGGTGCTATCTCGGCTCACCACACCCTCTGCCTCCCGGGTTCAAGCAATTCTCCTGCCTTGGCCTCCTGAGTAGCTGGGATTACAGGTGCATGCCACCACGCCCAGCTAATTTTTGTATTAGTAGAGACGGGGTTTCACCACGTTGTCCAGGCTGGTCTTGAACCCCTGACCTCAGGTGATCTGCCTGCCTTGGCCTCCCAAAGTGCTGGGATTACAGGTGTGAGCCCCTGCCTTTTAAGGCATCAAAGTCTTCCTTTAAATATTGAACACCTTTAGAGAATATAAAAATAATTTTATCTTAAAAAGTGGTTTACAGCCACGCATCGTGGCTCACGCCTGTAACCCCAGCACTTTGGGAGGCCGAGGCTGGCGGAACATGAGGTCAGGAGTTCAAGACCAGCCTGGCCAACATGGTGAAATGCTGTCTTGACTAAAAAAGTAGAAAAATTAGCCAGCTGTGGTGGTGCACACCTGTAATCCCAGCTACTCGGGAGGCTGAGGCAGGAGAATCACTTGAACCCAGGAGGCAGAGGTTGCAGTGAGCCAAGATTCTGCCACTGCACTCCAGCCTGGGTGACAGAGTGAGACTTAGTCTCAAAAAAAAAGTGGTTTACATGAAGTTTTTCTGTTTGCACTCTTGCTATTTGCTCAAAATGATTCTCTTAGGATGTTCTACTGAGAGATACCTTGGCTTTGTAGACGCAGTAACCAATTTATTTTCTTTTGCAATAGAGTTTGAATTACATTTAAGATTAATTTTTTACATGCTTTAGGAAGAATAAATAAGCAAAATAATGAAAAACAGTGTTTCGCCCTACAATCCACAAGCATAAACATTAAGGAACACAGCTTTGAAGGCTGTTTATATGGGACAGTGTTTAACAGAAACTCCTATGACAATATTAACTCTAAATGCATCTCACTTCTCTCATATCAACCACTCCATGTTTTTCTCTCAAGGCCTTAGCTGAAAAGTACTTGGCTTTCTATCTTTCCTCTAAGACCTCTTCCCACTTCAAAACTGTGATTGTTGAATTATTAATTTCAATTCAAAAGCTCTTTGCTTTAAAGTTTAAGGGTCTAGGTTTTCATGATTCTCATCAGGAGTTAAAATCTTGCTGGTTCTCATCTTTTTAACTTTCTATTTTTTAATTTCTTTTTTTCTCTTTTGGCAAACATGAGGAAGAAACTGCCAGCAGAAATACAGGTGGAAGCACCTCCTCCTATAGCCTTCTCTTGTGTTTTTAAAGCAGCTTTGTCATATGGTTAATGAAGGAGAAAGTCGACAACATGTGTAGTGTGTATGTCTGCTGTCAGCGGATTGCAATGTGTGACCATGTTTGCTTCCAGTTATCAGAAGTATCTTCCCAATCTGATATCTCTTCCTTTAAATAATTTTTCGTCAGTTAAAAATAATCATGTTTATTCTATGATATGTATGAAATGAGGTAAAATACAAAAAAAACCCCCCCACCCCGCACAGTGTTTTCATCCTTCTCTCACGTTGGGAACGTTTCATCCAAGATACACCTTTTTTTCTCTCATGTAAAGCTGCTGTTGTGTGTGTGTACTGACTAGTTTTTTCAGCTAGACTTTTTATAAACTTAAATTTAGAAGTGATGCCTTTTTTTAATTACGAATTTGTTTATTTCTAGAAATTATTTCCTTGAAATCCATATATTTTATAGCGTGACAAACCTGAACTTATATAGGATTTTTCATAGACATACATTGTTTTCCAGACTTATTATATATTTTATTGAAACATGTCTGAGGACCGTAAACTACAGCTTAATAATGATATAAATTGAGAAACGTTGAGAAGAACTGAGCAGTTGCTTGTTGCACCACATTTCTGTTTCAGATGTTAAGGAAGTTTATAAATGATTTGAAATAAGGTCAGCAGAATCATTTTTGGGTGATACTTGATTGGAAGGTTTTGGAGTTTCTTGAAGGAATTGAAACAATAAAACCGTAAAAAAGAATTAAAAGAAGGTACAGGAAGTAAAACCAGTGCTAACACTGGGTTGTGACGGATGCTTTATGTCTGCATGGGCACGTGGGCAAGATGATGGTTGCTATAATTCAGCTGTCTAATCCTTGGTTTCAATGAACATCTCGTCTTTGGCTTCAGTGTTTTGTAGAAGCTAGAAAATAAAATATAACAAACAGAATGTAAATTTGATAAAATATTTTATATTTTTATAGAAATACCTCAGTAGGCAAAACTTTTTATTCCTCAAGTTATAACACTGATCATTGGAGACACATGGGCAAGAGCTGAGCTATAAGGCCAGCAGCATCTTTTTCTCGCTTCTGCTCCTGACATTGACATACTTTTATGTACCCAAAGTGTTGCCCCGTTTCCACAGTATAAAGGTGAGAAGATCTCTGGCTAGAATTTAGGCAACTTTCATAGAGGCTATTCATAAGCTATGTCCCTGGGACAAGTTTCTAAACCGTCCTGAGCCCTTGTTTTTGTGATGTACGCATGAATATTAGATTGCCATCAAAATCTGTTTCACAGTCAGTTCTAGCTTGAAAACTCTGCCTTGTACTGAAGTGGCAAACCATGGATTTGAAGTCACATGAATTTGGATTCCTTCAATGCCACTTCTGGTGGGGACTTTGGGCTAGTTTTGTTTCTTTTTTGTTGTTGTTGTTGAGACGGGGTTTTGCTCTTGTCGCTCAGGCTGGAGTGTAGTGGTGCAATCTTGGCTCACTGCAACCTCCACCTCCTGGGTTCAAGCAATTCTGCTGCCTCAGCTTCCCAAGTAGCTGGGATTACAGGCGCCTGCCACAACGCTTGGATAATTTTTTCTATTTTTAGTAGATACGAGGTTTCACTCTATTGGGCAAGCTGGTCTCGAACTCCTGACCTCGCGATCCACCGGCCTCTGCCTCCCAAAGTGTTGGGATTACAGACGTGAGCCACCGCGCCCAGCCATTTCTTTGCTTTTCTAAGCGCAGCTTTCATCTCTTAAAAGGTAGTTGTAATGTTTGCCTTATGGAGACATTTTGAGGTGTAAATGAGACCACATCTGTACAGTTCCCCAGAGTATCTTCTTTAGATGAGAAAGTGTGTGGTCAGGGGTGGGGGAGGGTGAATTGTCAGACTCTGTGCCTTGAGACCCTGGGTTCACAGCCATGAGCAAAGCAGAACAGTAGCAGTGCCATGTCCTCTTCAACTCCGTGCTCTTCAGTCTTTAGTGCATTCCTGCCTACACCTGTGCACCCGCTTAGACAGTCATCCTTCCAGCGATGTCCTGAGAAAGAGATGAAGGAGATGCCCTGAGACTTACCACCATAGGTAGCATGCTTCTGGAGGAAATGAGTGCCAGATTCCAGAAAAGATACTAAGATTGAAATCTCCTATTTATATACTGTGGAATATTGAAAAGTTGGCTGTGTAGAGTTTGATTTCCATTTAGTGCGCATAAGATAAGCTAACAAAAGATTTTGTTTTTACTGGTCTTTGAACCTTTTATTAATGAATAGGTTAACTTATTTTCATAAGGAGGCTAATCCTTTCAGAAGAAAGCCTTTTGACTATGAGGCCATATGTTAAAATTAGAGGGAAAAATAGCCCCATTCATGAAATTATACCTGAAGCTGTGGAATAGGTGAATGGTACTGTTTCTTTTATTGTGTCTCTTTTGTTGGAAGTTAAAGGGTTTTCCAGTGAAATTAAAAACACTGAACACTACAAATATTTACCATTTTTGCACTTTTATTTTACTAAAAGGTACAAGTCTATCTTGTTTTAAATGTTTTAGTGAAACACTTTTAAATCTTTTAGTGAAAACTCAAAGATATTTTTTAAAAACTTGATTCCATGGTTAATGGATAGATTTCTTTGTTGCCCAATTTTCCTCTTCTTTCCTTTGATTTGTTTCTTCTAAAAAACTTTAGATGGGTCATTTCTTCAGCTTTAGTATATAGCTCTTAAATTGATGTCCAAAGTATCATTTTAATTCCTACTTCTCTGTCTGTTCTGTCCACGCATTCTACTCCTTTCCCTCTTTTCCTCCTTTCACTTGCCAGTATCCCTGTTTCCATACCCTACCTTATGGCAGATGCACTCCAGTGCCAGCAGGTCTAATCTAGGAATTCATTTTTATTTCTTAAATGTATAGATTTATTTTTATTTTTATTTCTTAAATGTATATTTAAGAAATATTTTTATTTCTTAAATGTATAGATTTATTTTTATTTTTATTTCTTAAATGTATATTTAAGAAATATTTTTATTTCTTAAATGTATAGATTTGACTAACCCTAAAACTTGATTACTTATACTCTTTTCTTTGGTTTATAACAAATAAAGGCTGATGCTTTCAGTTCCTTTCAGTTTCTGCTCAAAAGCTATTCTATTAGAAAAGTTTTCTCTGACTGTTCAATTTCAAATGGTACTCCACACCCATGTAGCAACCCCTTACTTGCTTGATTTTTCTTCATAGCACTGACCTTCGTGTTCCATATTATGTTTATTCAGTTTTTCCAACCACTAATAAAGAACTCTCAACGAGAGCAGAAACTGGGTGTTTTCTTGTCCATTGCTATTATCGTCAGCACCTGGATTAGAGAGTGTCTGAAACTGCATTAGGCTCTCAATAAATATTTCTTAAATGGTGAGTGATTAGAATTCCAACTGTGTATCTGGAGGTCCTTAAGAATAATTCCCCTGATAAGGATTCTTTTTTGCCTGTCTGCTATTACTTACGGTGTTGTTTGGTTTGCATGGAAAACTATGGTTCTCCATGATACACATTTTGAAGATAAATTAACGTGTAGAAAATGTTTAAAAGTATTTTTATAAACTCAGTTCCTAGCAGTGATATTGTAATAGGACTGATTATTCAAATGTCTTTTCTTAAGTATAAATTGTACAGTTGTTCCTGGGAAGTGTTTAAGCTTCATGCGAGTATGATCTATGAGACACTTCATTATTGCCACGAGTTCTCGCTATTCCTGTGCATGCTTATATGAGCCACAAGTTACTGACACATTTCTTTTTTTCTTAACAAGCAGAGAACATGTATAATCATGGCAGTATTACCTGATATAAAACATTTATGTTATTTTCATAATTCTGAAAATTAGAGAAATGTCATGAGTGGTTACACATGTATGTATTATACTTATATATGTTCATTTGAAGTATTTTACATTATGAGAAACTTGGGAGTATGGCCACCTGAATGTGACCCAGGCGCAAGGGCACGAGGCTGTGCGTGAGGTGTGGAGCATGGCAATTGGTCCTGGTGACCAAGATTAATGAAACTCAGATGGGTTTTAATTAGTGCAGCTGCAGTCATCAATTATCTACTGAACACAAATATTGTTATATTTGGGAAATTCTTGATTTATTTTATTCCACTGGCCGGCAGATTTAGATGAATGAGTTCTCATCATAAACATTCTGAGAAAAATCGCCAGAGGCCACCGTTTATTATTTAGGACACAATCAGCAAGAGTGAACAATACAGGACAAAACGATGCAAAGTGCCCTTAGCATTCATTTGGAATTCTTGCTGAAATGTTCGGCTTGTACAGGTTGTCAAAAACATTAGGGCATCTTGAACAAAAGTTAGAGCAGTCTATCAAGAAAGGAATGTGCAACTATGATTATCCAGAGGGTGCTCCATAAGAGACATCAGAGCGCATGCACTGAAAGGGTAGCAGCCGCATGGCAGTGGTTGGGTCATAGAGGCATCTCCTGCTCCACTCCAAGGACACATTGTTGCGGGAGCATGGACAGGTGCCTACCATGGCAGAGAATAGGAACGCTGAGTCAGGACTTTCTGGTCCTAAAAACATTCTGTGTTTATCTGTATGCATGGATGCATGCTGCACACACACACCCACACACACCCACACACACACACACACACACCCGTTAAAAGAAATTTTAAAAGTAATTTTTAAAATTTATACCCTTGAATTAAACAGGTATAGGAAATATGCATAACTTTTGAGGGGAGGGAATATTATTTATACCTAAAAAAGAACTGTGAGCCATGTCAAATTGACAACTAGCTGTATCAAACTAAGATAATTTTCACATTTGTAAGTTAAATTTGGAACAAAATCTGGAATTATTTTTAGAATGAAGACTATATAATATAAATTTTTATTATTAAATATAGTAGCATTATTTCTGAGCAAGTTTTCTCATAGTTTGTAATTTAATATCTTGAGCTTTGTAATTTAGTGAGAGTATCTGGTAGAGTTTTGTAATAATAGCTACACATTAAACATGATTTCATTTCTTCACTTTCTTATAATATCAAATATCTGTCAAATCTTATTCAACAGAAGGGGGCAAAAGAAGGAAGTGAACTTAGGTGTACATTCTCGTTTTAAATTAGAGTGTAAGGTGGTAGCCAAGAAGGCTGTTCTGAAAAATGAAGTGTAAGTCATAACCAAGGCTTCATAAAAAATCAATTGCAAATGATTTTTTCAAGGTTTGTAATGTGATACTTGATTTATATTAGGTTAGGAGTAGTTCACTTCTGAAATACATTTATTACAATTGTCTAAATCTTGTATTATGTATACGATTTCTGTTTGTTGTATAATAATTTCATAGTCAACTGGTTCTTTAATGAATTAGTCAAATTAATTAATATCACAATTTAATCCAAATTATGATTCCCTAAGGAACAAGAAACTGTGGCTAGTTTCTAAGTGTGGATCACGTTGGCTGGTATTCGTTCTGGCTGAGAAGTTCCACCTTTGTCCCTAGGAAAGGAAAAAACATATCAAATGTGTGTACATCTTTGCTACACTAGATTAGAATGGCTTTTATCATATCTGAATTTTCAGAGAGCTTGCAATTAATGCTCCTAGCCACTACTGTTGTCTTTGTATCATTTCATAGATATTGTGATTTCTGAGCATACTTCTATGGCATTCATGTTTTATAGAGTAAATCATAGAAAGCTTTCCATTTTCCAATTAACAGATGGAGGAGCTTTTGTTCACTGAACCAAGTTTCTTAGGAGGAGGATTTTATTTGTTTTGCATTCATTCATTTGTGATTATACTTTACCACTCAGGAACACATCCTGCACCTCTGAACTGACTTGTCTGAGTGGCCAGACATCCTGAGATTGGGGCCAGAGTTGTCTTCTTTGCATCGTTAGGCTTTACGATTATAGATTTTGGTTTGTAATTGAATAGTTACTCTTTTTCATAAAGTTTTAAAGAATTTAATATGCCTATGATCTTAACATTCACCTTTAACTGTAACTCATCTGTCCTTCATTACAAAGAGTCTGCAGCGCTACCTGTCAGAACCATCTGTACTTCTGCCCATTTCCAGCATGTTATCGTTGTTGGTTTACTTGTCTGTGTTGCTGCTCTCTGTTTGTTCATCTGTCCATCCCCACTGTGTACCCACCCAGCAATCCACCTCAAAATTAAGGAGACCATTTTCCAAGTCTGACAAGCAGTAGGAGACAAGTGTGGCTTAAGTGTGGTGTGCACAAGGGTAGTGCTAATAGACCAGGAGGGGATGCGAGTGGGGCTTAGATTATGTCAGTTCTTAGAAGTCATGGTAAAGAATTGGGATTTTGTTTTCGGATCAGTGGGAAGCCACTGGACAAATTTTAATGACTTCATGGCAGAATTTATTGATCATATAGTTTCCAGACCTCTTAACATTACCTGTCACATATTTAATGGTTTGCGAATGTCTGGCGGATGAGTGAGGGAGCCCAGCCTCTCTGACTCCTTTACAGGGTCAACATAAGTGGTTTAATGTCTTGCACCACAGTGTCCACCCCTGGGGACAGGTGATACAGGAGGTAGTGTTTTATGACTAAAAGAGTCCTAGACAAAAGTCAAAAGATCTGTGTTTTACCACTATCCAGCAGTTTATGGAAGTCCTAAATTTTGTTTCCTTAGTTGTAAAATAAGTGTGTTAGATAATTTTTAAGATTACTTGATATTCTAATGTTCTTTGATTATATATAGTGTTTACTCTGAGAAATGTGTCTTCTAATCAGCATAGTATGAGCTACCTACATGGAGATAAATAAGCATCCCTTATAAAATTCATGCTTTTGCTGTAACAAGTAGTGATAATTTTACACAAACACTTTGTTATTTCCTTGGTTTTGAATCTATAATATAAAACATTAGCTTATGAGGCCCTGTGACATTTGTCGCCAAAGAATGAAAAGTCTAAGCTTTAGTTATTATGGAAAAATAATAACATTAATTTTCCCATGAAGATTTTGAAAAATAATCTCCCCCTTTAAAAATATTTATTGAGATTGGATTGTTTTTCTCAATTCCTTTTTTAATAATCAAATATTTCATACATACAACAATATATATTACACACCCAATGCACTACACACACACACATAGCCTATATATATAGTATCAAGAATAATGACAGAAACAAACAACCTTATAGGCACCCATGCAGCTTAAGACATGCACCCGAACCGCTGCCTTTGAAGTGTTCTGTGGGCTTCTCTCTGGCTGCATCCTTTTCATTTCCCCAGAGCTGACCACTGTCCAGATTTCTGTAAGTCATATTAAACATAGATTATTGAAACCCAGTACTAAGTTATAGATTAGTGAAATATTTCCTTCTTGTTAGGCATTTTTATTCTCAATCTATATATAGTTTTCAATTTCCAGTCTTTAGAACACACCATTATGTGTTCTTTAAAAAATATTTTATATTTCTTTGGAAACATTCTGTTAGTAAATGGAAATGACTTAATAACTCAACCTATAAATAAGTTGTGCTTAGTTGCACTGATGCTTTAGAATTTGGGCTCTGGCTTCAGTACAAAACATTTGCAAACCATCAGATCTGTTGGTTTTGCTAAGATTGTTTGTTGTTCTATTTTGTAGGCTAGAGTGCATACCTACGGGAGCTTTTATTTCAACAGGCCACTATTGATTTGAAAACACATTAACTTTATATGCTAAAGCTTTGTTGATGCTTATTGCTAAAGAAGGATTTTCAAAATGTGATCCATAATAATAAAGCAAAACATATGTTTAAAATTGTTTAACAGTCTTTGGAAGATACATGTAGCATAATTTAACATTAATAATCACAAAAGCTTGGTACTTTTAAATCCAATATCCAATTTTTTTTGAACCTTTTATCTCTTAGTTTTCATATTCCTAAAAGCCATTATGTGAAATTACTATTACTTTTAGTGTTTCATAAATTTCAAAATAATTTAAAAGAATAACAATATGAATAAAGTGTTCTGATATTTAATACATACAGATTATGTTTTTGCACTCATAATCTTGGGGTTATACATTTCCACCATAAGATTTCTCAAAAGTTGCAATGGGTTTTGTAAAAATAGCAAATATCCTCTAGCAAATATCTTCTGGCCTCTTGTATAATGCATGCAACTTATTGTAAATTAACTGTTTATTTGAAGCTTATCTGAATTCTTGTTGGGGGTAGCTGTGAAGAGGGAGGGTGGAAACACCTAACAACAGGAGAGATTATTTGGTGTTGGAAGTTATACTTTACATTTTTGCTTTATCCCATTCAATTTGACTTGATACACACCTCACACTGAAAGGCATGTAGAGAACTGCCATATTATCACTTTGTCAAAGGCTATGACAACAGCCCTAACAATGAGAGTCTTCCCTTTTGTTTACAACACTTACATGTCTTGGCGATTAGAACTTTCCCTTTCTTCTCTGAATAAAATTGTTTTGTACGGACTTTTTTTGTTCCAGTGAGGGGAAGGAAATAAAAGCAACCCTATTTTCTATTACAAATTATCATAAATATTGGAGATGCAGATTTTTCTTAGATCATTAGCATATCATGCTGCGACCTACACCAGAATGTACCATTAACAATGCAGCCTTCATGTAATTAATGTAAATAATATGGAATACAGCTTGAGTTACCCAGTCAGCCTTGGCAAAAGCATTTGTCACAACGCATCATCTAAGGAGCTCGGCCCCAATTCAAATTAAACTTCATGGGTTTGCCCCTTTATTTTTTCCTCTCACGCTATAAATTCCTGTGAAACATTTATGACTATAAATTTCTTTGAAACACCTATATAGGAGAAGAAAGCAATCTAGTAAGCTGAAATTAAAATTTTATTATTTACTGTGCTTCTGCTGGTGAGGACAATTAGTATCTTTATAAAGCCAGAAATGTAGAAACTGGGGATGCAGCTGAGGGTTTTTCTTCCTATCCTTGGAAGTGTTTTCTGTCCTCTGTAGCTGCCAGCAAATCTAAAGTATGGTTTCTGTCTGCCATTTGCTACTATTGCCCTCTGACTCCAAAACACAGAGGAGCATTGTAAATTTTTCATGAAGAGGTTTCAGTCTGTAAAACAGCAAACAGGAATAATGTTTTAAATGCAATCATTGTCAAGTTTGAACAATGTAATTTATCAAGAGAGCAGTTTGTACTATATAATAAGTTTCATATATTAATACAATTTTTCATCTGATGTCAGGCTTCTGATTTATGAATAGCCCATGATCTAAGGTGATCATTGAATTATAATTCAAGTAATAAGAAGCCAGGAACAAGACACTGGAACTGCTATCCTGCGTTAGCTTACATGCCACCAAGCCAATTTACTAAACAACCGTGGGCTAAATGATACAGTTTTTCTAATTCAAAGAAGGCACTCGTTAATTAGATAAAGGCTAAAGCTCTCATTATTTTTAAATGATTTAAGAACGGGTAAAGATCTTACAGCGTATACTGCAGCTCTAATAGTTCTCTGCTTACTGCCTTGTAATAAGAGTATTAAAGACAGATGGGCAAGGCCGATTTAAACCAATTACAGCGTTTCATGTACACCAGCAGCAATGACTATTCACAGGCGCTTCAGAGGCTGATATTCAACGTGTTTCAGATGGCTAACACAGCACTGATTAATGTGATTTATGAATAATTTGTTTTCTTCTGCTAATTTGGGGGGAATAATCATACCTCTGGACTATGTTTATAGTTTTTGAGAATTATTTCATATTCTTCCTTAATATTTACAGGCATTTTACAGATGGTTAACTTTCTGATAGACCAAAGTAAAGAAACAAATCAATTTACTTTAATTCCTTGAATTTATTGAGCACCTGTTAGGTGCTAGGCACTAGGCTAGGCTCTGGGGAAATCTGTAACTCATAAATAAGTTTAATTTTAAATCTTTTGATTCTTGTGATGGAAAAAGGATAACACATTCTAAAAAAATGAGATCATTATCAGTAATTATTTAAGAAATAAATATAATACTTCAGAAATTCTTATCAAAATACTTGTAAGAAGGTGAATTTGCCTTATAGTAATATCATAGTTTGTAATTATGTGAAAATTATGAGTTCATAAAGTAGCTTATTTTTTTAATTAATGAAGTATTGAGTACTTGAATCCTTTTGTCCATGTACTTTTATTGTTTGATTATATTTGGTTATATTTTATGTTGATGGCAAACGTATCTTATGATGTCTCTTTGTGGTGTCATTCCTTTCCTCGGTATTGTGTTTTGGTTGTCTGGCTGTTCTTCCTCCCCTCCCCTCCCCTTTCTTCACCTCCCCTCCTCTCTCCTCCCCTCCCCTCCCGTTCCTTCCCCTTCCTTCCTAAGCTTCCTGCCTCCCTTTGCTTCCTTCCCTGCCTCCTTATACCTCTTGCCTTTCTTCCTTCCCTCCCCTCCCTCCCTCCCTCCCTCCTTTCCTTCCTTCCTTCCTTCCTTCATTTCTTCCTTCCCCTCCTTTCCTCCCTTCCTCCCTCCTTCCCCCCCTCCTTCCCCTCCTTTCCTCCCTTCCTCCCTCCTTCCCTCCCTCCTTCCCTCCTTCCCTTCCTCTCTCCCTCCCTTCCCTCCCTCCTTCTTTCCTTTTTTCCTGCCTTCCTGCCTTCCTTCCTCATGACAGAAGTAATGAATGTCCACGTATTAACACCCCCTTTTCCGTAAATTTTTTTTTATTTTAAATATATTTCCCATGGGTATCATCAATATTGTTTATTTTTATATTAACCTCCTCTTATTTATTGTTTTCTATTTTGTTGTTGCAGTGGCCATCTCTTCAGACTCAGCTGATTTTATTTATAGAAAGCATCTACTTTGTACAGCCAAATGGTAGCCGTACTACCTATCCTGAAAAATAGTCACTGGCTGGCATTTTAGTACAGCTTGAATTTGGCATTCCCTTCATAAATTTGTTTTCTGTAAGTTGATATAATCTTTGAGGGAACAGGTAGTACTGGTGTAAGCTGTTTCTTGTGGAGGAAGCAGTCTGGGGGCTGTTGGTGACCATCACTTCTCAAGGCTTGCAGGTCCTAGTGGACTGTGACCTTTGTGCCCTGTTCAGTCATCTTCCACTTTTCCTTATTGATCTCAATATTTCATTTAGTTCTTTCAAAATTGTTGGGCATATGCTTAAAGATATAGCAATAAATTTCTAGATTCAAGAAAAATATTAATATATGCCCAATAATGTTGAGCATGTGCTTAAAATAGCTATGAAAGAAACTGGAAAAGGAAAGGGTTAAAGGAGATCGGGAAAGGACAATCAGACACATGAACGATTTCAGATCGTTCTGCATTTTTCCCTTTTTGCCCTTATTTTTTGTCTTTTTTAAAAAATTTTCTTATCTGAGCAACAAGATATGTTATTAATGGCCCCTGAGTACAGCGAGTTATTTGTTATAGTAACTTTTGACCTGTTTAATAAGTACTCAAGCTCTGTAGTGGAGTTTTTATTGTACTCCGCAGGGTACAGTTATGAAGTGTGGTACATAATAAAATAAAAGCAATAATGCTGATATTTCTGAGGGATCCATCAGAGCTGACCTGAAGCAACATATTTCATCTGGTTTGTCTGGGTACGCATGTTGAAAGTTATAGCTGAAATTACTGGAAACAATATTGTATTTATGACTTCTAATTGTTTACCATTATAAGTAACATCACCTTTTGTGATTCCCAAAACTGTTTCTATCACAGTTCATTAATGCTGGTGTCTAGAAACAAATGAAAAAGACGAGAAATACATTATAGTATTAGGCAGTCGGATGTTTTCAGCTAAATGTTAGTATTTAACGTGTAACAGTGGAAAGATCAACTGTGGGACAGTTCTGAAAGGGAACCAGAGAGCACAGGTCAGTTTTTAGCTGTAGGTAGGTTTTATATGTGTGTAATGTTCAGACCTGTGTTTCATAAAATCATTAATTTAACTCGAGATGGATTTTTGTAGGAAAGTAGAAAGATGATTAAGGAGGAAGCAAATCTTTTCATGAGAAAGTATAGGATAGATTTCACAGCGTTGTCCTGAGAAGGAGAGTTGCTTGATATTGGAATAGATTGCCATTTGAATCTAAAAAATACATTTATCTGTGAAAAGATAAATTGCTTACTTTGAGATATTATTTATGTGTTTGCTTGTCTCTTTTCCTTATCAGATTTTATGTACCTGGAGGATAGGCCCTATGTCCTATTTATCTTTGTATTTCCAGAACACAGGATAGGACCTGGCCCATGGTAGATGTTTAAAAGATGTTTGTTTAATTGACAAATTAATAGTGGAGATACTTGAACTTTTTTCCTTCTAATAGCTCACAAATAGTGTCATACCTAAGAAAACGAGAAACGAATGGTTTCCTCTCAATGCAGTTAAGATACTCAATACTCCCGTCATGGCTACTGCCTAGCTTTTTCTTATTAAAAGAGAATATGGCCAGGTACAGTGGCTAACGCCTGTAATCTCAACATTTTGGGAGATCGAGGCTGGAGGATTGCTTGAGCCCAGGAGTTTGAGACCAGCCTGGGCAACATTGCAAGACCCTGTCTCTTTTAAAAAATAAAATAATCCATCAGGTGTGGTGGTGTGTGCCTGTGAACCTAGCTTCCCAGAAGGAGGATCCCTTGAGCCTGGGAGTTCAAGGATGCAGTGAGCTATGATTACATCATCGCACTCTAGCCTTGGCAGCAAAGCAAGACCCCATCTCTTAAAAAAAAAAAGAAGAAGAAGAAGAAGAAGAAAATTCATAGGTCTCCATCACCCAGACCACTTGGAATGCTTTTATTTGTGTGAAAATCACATGCCTATATTTGTTGAGAAGTATGTAATTGTTAAATAACTAAAGTTTGACCACCAATAATTTGTAACTTAGGTACCAACTTGCAGAACCTGTATATTATTATTACTATTATTATTAGGTCTTAGACAAGAAAAAATGAAATCATCTATTTTCAGCAAGTTCATAATATTTATACAGATACAATTTGCTCATTATCTTTCTACTAACATTTTTGTTGCTGCCAAAGTAAGTTTTAAACCATATTTTTAGATTCATCAAAACGTACCAGTTGTTAATTCTGTAATTGTTGTTTTGGGTATCATGGTGGGGATAAGAAATAGGATAATTAATACCAGATGACTTTTTCAACATTCTTCCATCTCAGTGTTGTGCTTTTGTAGGACTGTGATAAGTCATTGGCATTTCATTCATTTAATGGACTATTGCAAAAATATTCATTATAAGACATGGCAGCTGTAAAAATAGTAATACTTATGTATTACCATTATGTTTTGTGTGATTGTGTTACATATTTTATAAATAAAGCTATTTAGCTTTATTTCTGAATTATTTCAGAGGTCGTACTACAAATATGGACACATGAATGAGTGTGTTAAAATGGTTCAGCCTTAAAAATGTACCTTGGGAGCAGTCACCTTTCCCCATCCATTGTGTCCACCTCTTTTTATATGGCCTGTAATCCTAGGGTTGAAAAAGCTGATTGGACCTCCAGCAAGTACTCCGATGTTAATCAGCCTAGCGTGCAAGACAGAAAAGCTGATAGTCCAAAATTGCACTTTAAGCTAAGACAGACTGTCAGTCTTCAGGAATGGTGGGGAATGGCCTATTTATGTAATCAGATACTAAACCTGGGAGGAAGCTGTCAGGCACATTCTTGTTGTGTAAGCAGCAGGCAAACTGTGCTTTATCTGACAGACAGTGTGTAAATCTGTCCATGCAAAAATCCAAATGTTTAGTTTGCTTCTAGTCACCGTAATAATCTGTTTATTTTCGTCTGCTAGAGCAATGACATCACTTAGCGGAATGTGCTGCAGACAGAAGGCCCAGATAAGGCTATGTTAGTGTCAGTCACTCATTCCTTGATTGGCAAGGAGATAAATAGGAATTTACTTGAGGTTTGCTTTCAACTAAAGGAATAGACAACATGTTCAGGACAGGAATAACTTTATTTAGCCTGGCTATTTTATATCTGAAGGAAATGGATAGAATACATCATATCTAATTATAGCTTCTAGGAACAAGTAGCGTACCATATCAATAATGATTGAATAATTGTGCCCAAAGGGTATCTTCTTTGAATTCTTAGGATGTTTCTACTGCTATATATATTTAGTTATTTCATTGACTTTTATATTTGTGTTATATTCAATACCCTTTAATGTTTTTCATTTAAAAAATATTTTTATTTCATTATTTCCTTATTGTAAATGGTAATGATTTTGTGAATATGGATATTTATGAATCTGTGAATTAAATCCTACTCTTGAGGATAAATTGAAGTTTTTAATTCTGAATTTATGACTTTCAGGTCACATAGAGTTACAGATTAATTCAGTGTTTTCATAGGTGCTTAGTGAGAATAGAATATCTTTCCATGATTTAAAGATTAATATTTCATTAGATATTAATTGTGAATAGTATTTTCTTTGATACTCACCCACTGGATAAGCCTTAGAACTTTAGGAATTTTCTTTAAAAGTTCTCTAAAATTGTTTAAATTTGTTATTAAAATCTTCATTTTGGTTTTATCCAATACATAATTCCTTTGTTAACTACAAATAATGGATGGAAACATTGTTGGTTATTTTAAGCAGTGAGGAAACCTAGGTCCTAGAGCAGAGTATTTTATGACCAGTAACTCTACGGAACACACACCGGAGCTCTTACTCAGGAAAGCTGGCTGCAAGTTGGATTGAGTGTGGCACACACAGTTCCCTGGGTCTACAGATGCTGGAAGTAGCCACATATGTCTGGGAGCAGCCAAATGTTTTTCTGAGAATTTTAACAACAGTGATAGAGAAATAAAAAAAATATTAAATCGTACATTTATGAAACCCTGATGTTAACCTTATAGAATAAATGTATAATTGCAGTTCTGCTGTTTTTACTATAAAGCTGTAGCTATCTTTTTGTTTTGTTTGCCCAAGTACCAAGATATAAAATGCATTTATGTAGTACTGTATCCAAGTTATTTATTACTTTAATACATGATAGTGGCTCCACATAATTTGTCAAATTTTAATTGGTTTTGTCACTTGTCAAAGTCGAATCTCCCAAATTGTCAAATAAATTTATTTTAGAATCATACATCCTAAAATTTGATAATTCTGAGGTTTTTCTTCTTTAGCTTTGCTTCCCTTTTGCCAACTCTTATTCATCCTATTAGTCCCTGGTCAGATCTATGTTAATTCAGGTAAAAGTTAGAATTCAGTCAGAGGACTTGTTTACTTTATAGTAATTAAAATATGTTAATATTTTTGCCTCTGTTCCCCAGAGGAAAAGTTTCTCATTATTTCTCACTTTTTTTTAATTTTTGAGATGAAGTTTCGCTCTTATTGCCCAGGCTGGAGTGCAGTGG
The DNA here is from genome assembly GCF_028885625.2 of Pongo pygmaeus. Classification (NCBI taxonomy): domain Eukaryota; kingdom Metazoa; phylum Chordata; class Mammalia; order Primates; family Hominidae; genus Pongo; species Pongo pygmaeus. Next base: position 90,087,779 of record NC_072390.2, read on the forward strand.
CACGATCTTGGCTCGTTGCAACCTCCGCCTCCCAGGCTCAAGTGATTCTCCTGCCTCAGCCTCCCAAGTAGCTGGGATTACAGGCACACACCACCATGCCCGGCTATTTTTTATATTTTTAGTAGGGATGGGGTTTCACAATGTTGACCAGGCTGGTCTTGAACTCCTGTCCTCAGGTGATCCGTCCACCTCGGCCTCCCAAAATGTTGGGATTACAGGTGTGAGCCACCGCACCTGGCTCACTTGGGTTTTTATTCTAAGTATTTCATACTTTCACATCTTCTGCTTGTAAGTGACATTGTACGTATTCCTTAGTGCTTGATTGCATATTATTTTGAAGAATAATAAATATCAGTAATTAATATAAACTTATTTACTATGCAAAATATTAGAAATTTGGGGAGACATACAACACAGATCTCTACATATTCCATAAGGTGTTTGTCAACATGAGGACAAGTGTTTCTTCTGTCTTTTACCACCTCCAGTTGTTAGCTCTTTTGTTTTTGTGAATAGCATCATGTGAATTCCAGTGGAATGTTTTGTCTTTATCTTTTGGTTATTTATACACCATAAGTCTCCTTTTATTTGACTAGTTGCTAGTCTAGATTTTATGAAAAGAAAACAAAACCATTCTTTATATTGCTACTATCTTTTTATTACGGATTTTTCAGACTGCAGTGAATTAAAGGACCAGAAGTCATTTTACTGAAGATAACAACTCTATTATGTTTTTCTATTCTAGTCTCACAATTTTAGATGAGACTTTTCAGTTTAATAATTGAGCACCTACTATATGTAAGCATGATGGAACCTAATTGGGGTGTTGGCTACAGTATGCATTCTCTGTTCTTTTGCTGTTACTATTCCACCACCTTTGCATATCTGAACCTCTGGTTTTATAGTATTGTAAAGTTATGCCTGGCAGTGTAATTTATTGTAATGTTACTTTCTTATTTTTGTTTTTTTGTTTTTTTACTATCTTAGACAAATTAAATAATAAAGAAACATTCAAACCTCTGTCTCCTGAAAGTCAGGTCTCTTTATCCCTGAGGATAATTAAATAGCATTTGGACTGCATATAGACTCTATGGGCAGAAAATATGACTGAGATAGAATTTTTCACTAATTGTGATGGTTGGTTGGGCTGCAGCCAGATAGATTTATTACTTTTTTCAAAGATTACTCTTTGATTACTCTTTTCATTAGAACCCTTCCTTCTTCTTCTGGAGAGGCGTAACCTTTGGTAACATGCCTTCAGAAGTTTGAGAGTCGTGCTACACCTTATCCTAGGACTGGATTTAGTATGAGGTTAGTGGAAATCAGAATTATAGGGTTTTATTATTGGATCATACTTTGAAGATAATTTATTCTAACTCGACTGACATGTAGAAATTAAGGCTGAAAAAACAAGTAAGCTGCCACTGTCACACAGCTGAGGTGGTGTCAGACTTGGTATCCCTTGCACTTCTGTGGCATGACCTCCTTCAAGCAGTTCGGTTTCCAGTTTTGAATATGTCATTAGGAACATAACTTATCAGAACACTTATCATCACATCCTGAGCCTTTGATAAAATTTAATTATGTAAAATTACCGAGTTTTATGAACATTTCTTAATCCATCATTTTTATGACCTTACTGATAGGCACTGTGAATGATACCAAAGAATGAAAATCAAAATATATTACCTTGCATTATTTAGAATTATTTAGGGAGTGTGTGAATATGAAAGTAGAAAATAATTGAAGTGTTAATGTTTATGAGGCAGTGTTGTATCAACTTGTGAGTGGCAAATAAGATCACAATAAGATGAGGATGCTTGCGTAATGTAGAAAATACAAGTGAAATCGTAAGCAAAGATAGGGCATTAGAGAAAGCCTGTCTGGTCTCTAAAGTTTGTTGATATATTTTTTCCATTGAGCACCTAGAACCATGTCCTATAATATGGTGATTGTGTTGTTACTCACTGCTAAGAGAAGATTCTTTAAGAACAATATCTATAATTAGCTGTCAGCTCCATAGCGGGATGTATTAATATGAGTTCCCTGCATCTGTGAATACTTGAACCATCTCTTGAAGCCTCCGCTCCCATCTTTGCGCAGATGCTGTACTCATCACTCACCTGGGACTCTCCTTAGGCACCTGGCCAGGTACTTGGCCAACACTCAGAGCTAACACTGGGGTCACTTTCACTGCTTTTCCTTCTCAGAGCCAAAAGAGTTGTTGTCATTTGTGTGTGTGTAATTTCTTGGACGTTAGTTCATTTCCATCTGAAAAATGTTTTTAAAAAAGACACAGTAGCAGTATAAACAGTTATGTGGTTTTGTTTTCTTTTTATCATAATGTCTAAACTAGCAAGCGATTTAACTTTCATTTTTATTCTTTCCTTGCCCATAATTGAAAAAGTCCCTTTTATTGTTAACCTCATTTTGATAGCTTCAGTTAATTCTGTATGTTAGCTTCCCTAACACTATACTTAATGCCAAATATAAATATATTTTATCACCTACATCCTTCCAGTCAGTTTTGATTATGCACTTAATAATATTTAAAGAAATTTAGTTTAATATTTTGAATGCTGGAAGGTACATAATAAATGATAATGTTATTCCACATGGCCTTTTGTTGCAGGTATTGAAAAATTAGTATAAATGATCTATACCCAGTATTTATTGATGTCTATCTGAATTTATCTTTTGAAAATAACTTAGAATATATGAGAAGTAGATTAAATCTGCAAATCTGTTTTGTAAAAAATTCATAATTGCACACATCCAATTTTAAAAATAATTTTTTTGTAGTAAAAGTACGCTAAATTAATATGTAATTGCCTTGCTCTTTGAGGGTTTTCCCAGTGATACCTCACATATGTGTGTATTCTCCAGTTTTATTTGTGTTTCATTGCCAGTTACCTCAAAGACATTGCTTAGTGGAGGCATGTGTCAGAAACAGTGAAAAACTTGATAGTATTTTATTAACTACTTATTCTCAGTTGCATCACAATAACTTTAAAACCATAAAACTTGTTTTTATGTTAATTCAATCTTTGTATTTTCCCTTGAACTTATGATTTACCAAGGAACAAATAACTCCCTACAACATGATCTTTCAATATGTCTGCATGTCAGAATATTATGATTTAAAGCAGGCTGTGATCTGTATCGGGTTCTACTGTGTCTATGTTGAATTAGTCTACTGCACTAAAATCGCGTCTTGGTGATGCTCCAGTGCACAAATGCCCCAAGATATTTACTCTAGAAGTGTAGTGTAACTGCGGCTCTTTGGACTAAGGTCTCTGAAAGGGTCAATTTTGTACTGAACTCTGGGATTACTGGGTAATACATCTCAACCTTTCTAGCTAATCTTACCTTGAGCTCAAATGGTTCCTTAGATCATCCTGACATGCTAGAAGGCCGAGATGATGACAAAGTCCAAGACAATGAAATGCCTAAGTGTGGAAAGCTGCCCTTCCTAACTGCAGCAAATCACACACAGTCACCATCAGAGAGGACAGTCCATTCTAAATCTAGCATATGTACTCAAATTTCTTGAAATTATGTATTCATAATAGATACATAAAGACCTATAGGATAAGTTGCAAACATAGCGTATTTGATCGTATATCAGTTGTATGAGTCTATGAAACACTTCTGGGTATTACCAGAATCAATTTTGTGAGAAATAATATATATATATAATTTAAAAAATTATTTGTATGGAATTTAAACTTGTTCAGTAGAAATATTATTTTATTCATTGATTATTTTATTCATTATATTATTTTATTCATTGTATTATTTTATTCATTTATTATTTTATTCATTGATATTTAGCGTAAAAGTGGGCCTTGTGGCATGTACCTGTAGTCCCAGCTACTCCAGCTGAGGCTGGAGGATCTCTAGAGCCCCTGTGTTTGAGACCAGCCTTGACAACATAGTGAAACCCTGTGTCTACCCCAAAAAAAAAAAAAGAAATTTAATCTACCATAGTTTGAATCGTGCATAAAATCACATTACAGATTAACAATAAATAGTGATGGTTGTCATCCCTTAACTAATGTCCCAAGGTCAGAGAGTTAAATACACTGGTGTCAGTTAATGGTTCTAACAGGATTCTAGTGTTAATAAATTTAAATCCCATGTGTTTTGTGTCTAATGCAGACCCTACTTAGGATCAGCCATGTTGTCTTTGGCATATTAACTTTGTTTAGAAAACTACTACTGTTTTTAAACCATACGATATACGACAGACCTTTTCTGGAGAGTTTGACCTGGCACGAATTGCTGGCAAGAAACTATGACTTTCTTATTGCTGTTTTAAACAGTTTGCGAAATAGTTATCTTAATTTATATTTATAGCGCACCGATGATGTGGACTATAATGCAAAATTGAACACGTGTCCTGTGCCCAATGTTGTAGAAATATTGACTCGAATATATACCAGGAATAAAAATTCCATGGTCCTTCTGAGGCTCTGAGAGGCTGCCCAAGGCCAGTCACTTACTAGCTGCTTTTTCCTCACCAGCATGAATATCTGACTGAAAATGTCATTTCTGAACCTGTGGCATGAAATGACTGAGCAGTACTGTTGTTATGAAACCATCGGGTTTATTAGTAAAGGGTTTGGAATAGTTGATTCTATGCAGATATACAGTGTTTTTCTATAATGTATGTTTTTACTAGTAAAATTTTGTACAGTAATATTAATGAAATATTTTCAGTCATACTATTATATCAATACAGTATAAACTCCTTACTAGGGTTTTTCCAAACTCTGCGTATCAGTTTCCTGATGAGATAGACTGTGATAATAAGTTGAATTGGGACAGATTTTGTCCGTAGCTTCCATTAATATGCCAGATCTGTTTAGTATATTGAAATGTTAAAGAAAATAATGTTACTAGAGTTGATTTTGTAGTTGATTTCTTTTTATTTATACTTTTCTTTTTTCTGTAAGCCTGTTTTTGGTTTTATGGGTAAAATCCATTGTAGTTATATTTGTTAATTCTTCCTAATGCTGTAAATAGTCATCTTAAAATAGTGTCATCTTAAAAGTTATTAAAACATTTTCCATTGACATGCAAATGAAACAGGTTCTCAGCTCTCTGAAATAACATTTTGTATCACGTATAGGTATATAGCTTGAAGCATAGCAGCATTGCTATAGCTAACATGCTGTTTAGTACTTTACTTGGCCACATGTTAAAATGATGTCATCATAAGTCTTAGATGAGGGCATTGTTATAGGAGGTTTTTCCATAGACATACACATATTTGTGGGTTGTATGCATATATACTGTATCTTTTTGATCATGGGCACCTGGGAAAGATAAGGCTGCATTTAGCTCCTTAGAAAATTATGGTAAAATAATTGTGAAAAGCAAGCACGAAGAGTGATAGGAAAGAAAAAGAACAAAAAACAAAGAAGAGATTGTTGGTTGCTTTTGTCATATATACCAAAGCCAAACTTCTTTAATTATCAAGAACATTTTAATCTGACTTTTAAAATTGTGCAACTTGATTGCTCGTTCTGTGTAGCCTGTTCCCCCACAACCCCCATCAGCATGGGTGGCTCACTGCTCTTGCATACCACCTGGCTGCCTGGGCCCCAGAGCTTGTCTCAATCTCTGCTGTTTCCATCACACCACTTGGCTCTGTCCTTGAGACTTGTCTGAAGCCCCACCTTAACAGTGAAGCCTTTTTCAACTATTTCAGTCTATGTGTATTGACCCTTTTTCTGAACATCTTTTAAAGCTTTTTAAAAAGTCCCACATAGTGTGGAGTTCTGATGTTCTCATTATTTCAGTGACATTAGTGTTGACCATTGAATCATAGGCTCCTTTTGGGGAGGAATAGATGTATTTTTTTTTATTTATAGGTTTGTACATAGCATGGATCATTGCTAGATACACAGTAAATCCCCAAACATAATTTCTTATTGGTTGGTTGATAGAGAAGTAGCTGAACTATAATAATTTGAAGATTGTTAGGATTGTGTAGTAAATGTCCAAAGATTGAAATTAAGGCATTTGGAATGAAGGTGTAAGTGGGGATTGAAATGCATTTAATCTTTTTAGCTCAAATTATGTATATCAGTAAGAATGATGACTTAAAAGAAATTCTCTTTATTTGTTCTTTAAACAGTAATATTAGTCCAATATTAGTAACTATTATTTTAACTTTCCTTACATAAATCCAGTGGCTTTTTACCTAACCTGAAGCAATAAAATTTCATTTAGCTCAGACTAGAGAACTGTGGCAGTTTAATATATGTCTTATTCTCCAGGATTTGACTTCTATGGTTAGTTAAAATTGTTTCAACTTTCCAAGCCCTGCAGCCCTGCCATACAGTTGAAAGGGGGTAGTTTTAAAAAGCACAGGGCAGCCTCTGACTGGAATGGGTCTCATATGCAGTATAATTCCTTCCACCTGTTCTTCTCATGTTGAAGTTTTAAAGCTGTGCAAGAAACATGAATAAGTTCAGAACTAAACCGACTTCTTGAACCCTGAGAATGGGGCTTAATGGACCTTTGTGTGCCTACAACATTCAGTGTGGGTTCTTTTACCCTGTATAGATGGGGTTTTTTTTAGGGGCAGAAGTGGGGGGATTTGAACTTTCATCCAATCCGGCAATTGGTAAACTGCAGCTTCCAGGCCAGAGTAGGCCCACTGCCTGTTTCTGTCAAGTTTTATTGGAACACAGCCACATTAATTTGTTTATGATGCTTTTGTGCTACAACAGCATAGTTAAGTAGTTGTATCAAAGACCTTACGACCACCAAAGTTGGAAATATTTACTATCTGGTCCTTTACACAGTTTCCTAAGCCCTGATCTAAGATACTGTTGTGCTGGTAAGTATTGGATGTATAGTGTGTGCTATATTGGGGAAAATTTCAGCTAAGATTATTTGGTTGGCCAGAGTTGATGGTCTCTTTGACAAAGAAAAATTTCATAGCAGAGATTTTGAAAGATGAAATCAAAAGTCTTTGAGGGCACAGCAATTGTAATCCTTGAATGTTTTCTTTTAGAATGAGTCATTCTCTTGGTTCTTAGTAGACTGAGGCAGCCTGGGGTTAATATTCTGCTTAATGCTCCTCCCAGAAGTTATTTTGACAAAAAGCTTTTTAACCCTTGAATTGAATTGAAAGGGCTAGAAAAATATGTTTCACAGCTTTTAGAACCTGAGTGATATGTTAAGAGGTATAAAACTGACAGTCTTTGGCATGAGTGAGGTTAAATTTCTTTTCCAACTAGTTAACAAGGATCTAGCCTGTTAATTAGGCTAATTATCACCTGTTCAGGGCAAAAATGCACTCAAGACTCTTGGCTTAAGTAGGAGGCTCCCTGGTGAACTGTTTAAAAGCCCTCAGGGGAGGTTTTTCACCTTTCATCTTGAAGCCACACTAGAGCCTTCAGAGTTGAATTTAGTAAATGAAACCTTCTATTCTTAGGTCTTTGTGGCTTCTTAATGTGAATTATGCTCACATTTTATATATAATCTGAAACAAGGAACTCTCAAAGTCTAGTCTAACTTAAATGATCTAGATATTAGTATTATCATGGAACATTTTTGGTGTCTGAATGTAACTTCATTCACTAAGCAAGGTTTTTATTTAGCCTTTGTACACACACATGTACACACACAAATATTTGGAAGGAAATGCTCAAAGATGACTGTGGTCTGAACACAGTTACTGTTATTTAGCTATTAGTGTACCTTTTTCATTATTAAATTTCTAGACAGTATTGGGAAATTTTTATTTTCCATCTAAAGTTGCATGTTACATTTAAGCATGATATATAGTATTTTGAAACTCCATAGAAATATGATGAACAGGGTTACTGTGGAATTATTTGGATATATTTAATGTGGTTCTAGTGTCTGTGTTGTATGAAAGTGTACTTAAAGTCTAAAAGCAGTATTGTAATTTCACTCAGAAGTTTCCTGGACCCAAAATACTGTAAGTATCTCACAATTATGATGCTTATAGATACTGAATTTGTTACTGTGGCAGGATTTAGTGAGTGTCTTCATTTTGCTTTCTGGTCTTTTGGGACACTTTCTAAGCACACAGCACTCCTGTGAGTCAGTTGGGCATGGTGGCCGCTTGGCAGTGCTTGTCCCTGTGTGCCTTCTGTGTGCTGCATTCTTCACAAAAGTGATTGTTTTCAGATACATTTGCAGCTCTGAAGAAATTCAGATGGGAACCCTTCTAGGCAAAGACCACTTCATTTTCATTCCCTCTCTTAGTATATTATCATATAATTATTAAATTATTATCTTTAAAAAAGAAGGCTTTTATTTCAAAGAAACTGCCTGTGAATTGGAAGTCTTTGAGCAACTTAGAAATTGTTATAAACTTCATTAGTACATTGAGCTATTTTGCTAGGAATTATATAAATCTTGCATTGTTTTCATAGTTCTGTATTTTGTTTATTCAAAAGGATAAGCAATACCTGTCAGGTTTTTTTTAACATTAGTGTAGTTTTACAGTAATTTTTAGTCAATCAACACATTTTTGTCACAGTTCTAGAGGATAATGACCACATAATTTTTAAATACTTTGATAAAATTTAGCTCACGCTTTTATTAAAATTTCATTTGGAGCATACCCGATCTTTCCCATTGGTGTGGTTTTTGTAGATATGAGTTTGTCTCATATACTAATTTGAAAAGACTGGTCCAAGTTATCATATAGAGGAGATAAAAAATATTTGATTGTCTTAATTAAAATATGTTGAATTACAAAAATTTTCAAAAATAAAGGAAACACTTTGGAAGATATTAACATATAGTCATATTTATTACAGATTTCTTTCTTTCTTTTTTTTCTTTTTTGAAACAGAGCCTCAGAGTCTTACTTTGCTGCCCAGGCTGGAGTGCAGTGGTGTGATCTCAGCTCACTGCAACCTCTGCTTCCTGGGTTCAAGCGATTCTCCTGCCTCAGCCTCCTGAGTAGTTGGGACTACAGGCACGTGCCACCATGCCTAGCTAATTTTTGTATTTTTAGTAGAGACCGGGTTTCACTATATTGGTCAGGCTGGAGAGTTGTTTCTTTTTAAAAACAAAATTTTAGAACTACAGTTAGCACTGTGCTGCCGTCAGCCCCGCCCCCTCCTCAGTGTCAGCCCCGCCCCCCTCCACAGGCTGATCAGTGATGAGACCTTCATGCTTTTGCACATGGACGACCTAGGTTTAGATATTTAATACTGTTTATTTTGTTGCAACATTTTATATAAATGATAGAGTTTCACACCCAACTTGGTTTTTAATACAATCACCTTTTTGAGATTTTTAAAAACCCATACTAATAAATGTAGCCCTAGTTTATTCATTTTCACTGTATTATAATATTCCATTCTGTGATTAAATTCATTGTTTGTCTACTCACAACCTGACGGATATTTAAGATTGTTTAAATTTTAATGGGGGAGATATTTTTTGGGCACGGTGGCTCACGCCTGTAATCCCAACACTTTGGGAGGCCGAGGCAGGCGGATCACGAGGTCAGGAGCTGGAGACCAGTAGATGGTGAAACCCTCTATTAAATACAAAATTACTCTACTAAATACAAAAAATTAGCCGGGCGTGGTGGTGCGTGCCTCTAGTCCCAGCTACTTGGGAGGCTGAAGCAGGGGAATCGCTTGAACCGGGAGGCAGAAGTTGCAGTGAGCCGAGATCAGGCCACTCTACTCCAGCCTGGTGGCAGAGCAAGACTCAATCTCAAAAAAAAGAAAAGAAAAGAAAAGATATACTAGTGACTCCTCTTACTGGTAAAAAATAAAATAATAAACCACTTTTATTAAAATACCTGTATCTTTATATATGTGAGATTATTAAAATACCTGTGTCTTTATATATGTGAGATGTATGCCTATTTTTCATTAAGTTTTTAATAGCAGAATTAATACTTTGCCTAAAGGATATAAAAAAATTTAAATAACATTGAATAATGTATTTTGAAAAAGATGAATAGAAAACCACCTTTTTAGGATACTTCCCTTAGTAATGTGGAAACATAAGGTTATAAATATAACTGAAATTACACATTATATATTTTGACATAACTTGTCTGATATTTAGACATTCAAAAATAGAAAAATGCTCTAACACAGAGTTTCTGTAAGGCCAAAATATCTATTAGGACAGTGCTATCAATCCTATAATCATAATTCAGTTCCCTACTTATTCTTTAGCTTAACTTTATTCATGACATCTAGCAACACCAGGTGAGAGTTTCTAGTTATTGTCATATAGCTGACAATGAGGATATTTAGTATTCTGTCTTCAAAATTTTCAGTCTAAAGATGTGGATTTTCGTTTTGGCTCTGTTATTATCAATCATATAATGAGAATTTCAGAGAAGGAATACCTTGGCATGTGCTGAACACCCTGGCTTGCACCTCTGCTCCCCGATTTTAACAGGTAGGAGAGCTAAGGCCAGAGTCAGCCCACATTTAGTAGGGTGCTAATGAAAAAAACAACGCACATAGTAGTGAAGAAAGAAACCTCTCGTAAATATTTTGAGAATACTAGAAAAAGTGCGTAGAATTTTAGGAACCCCTTATTTCATTTAGAAATCCTGCCAGGTGAGGTGGCTCAAGCCTGTAATCCCAGCAGGAGGACTGCTTGCACCCAGGAGGTCCCGAGGCTGCAATGATCATACCACTGCTCTCCAGCCTAGGTGACAGGGTAAGACCCTGGCTCTTAAAAACAACAACAACAACAAAAATAACAAACAAACAAAAAAGGAGTTCTTTTAAATTTATGCTAGAAGACTAACTCTTAATTGACTTCCATGGCATAGCTACCTGCATGAAAAGGGGGCTTATTCCAAAAAGTTTAGCATAACAGACATCTCAGTGCCAGGAACTCTGTAATGAAAATGCCTGCTGAGAGGACACTAAAGGTATTATGTAGAACATTCAGTGTTTACCCACGTTGCTCTTGAGAAGTCTGGATCCATTTTGATTTCTCTTGCTTGTGACTTTGTTTCCTTTTGAAACCTTTAAGATCTCTTTATATCCAAGAGAAACATCTAGTGAAGCCCAAGGAAAGGGAAGATAAGAAATTGCCCTTTTTCATTTCAATTCTGTTAGCACTGTTTGGCATTTTGAACTTGTAGTAAGCATTGTAGAGTCACTCTGTTACCTAAGAACTGCAAATGGTATTGAAGCCCAGCTCTCTCTTCTGGGCTTCAATTTTCTGGGCTGTAAGAACATGGGTGAACCATATACCATCATATTATTATGCGTGCTTGTGTTATTAACCCTCTCAGATTGTAATCTTTACATTATTACTAATTATTCATCTTTGTGCATCCCTCAACTGACCTATAAAACAATCTTCACTAGCGAATTTTTGCAAAACAGACCTCTTTAATATACTGTAAATTCAGTTATGCAAGAAATCTCTCAGGGAGGTCCACCATGTGGGGATAGAAAAGCATTTAAAACATTGAATCTAGCCTAGGGTAAGCTACAGGGCTCGGCCCTATCCCTGGTGGCTGGAGGGGCATCTCCGTGGGGGTAGCAGGCGAGGAAGAGTCACAGCCGGTGAGGCCTGTCAGCACCTTTGCCTCTAGCTCCGAGACTGTGCATCTCCCGTCTCTGACACCCTCCCAGCTAGCTCTGCATTTCCAGTTGTCACCTATTTTTAAATGTCTAAATTAAATGCCACCTCTGGGAAGCCTTCTCTTATCTGCCCTGCCCCACTATAATTGCTCTTCTTTTAAATTTATAATGGCATTTAATTTTTTTTTCTGGCATTAAGTTTATTTTTGTGAATGATTTTTCTCTTAGTAGCCTGTAATTTCCTTGAAAGCCAAACCTGACTCCTCTCTTCCTTTGATTTCTCTGTGCTATGTGGAACAGTGTGTTGGGGACAGTGGGTGTTCAGGCGTTTCTGCTGTCCGGCCAGAACACATACTGATGTCCCTCTTCTCACAGAGTTCACCCGGCAAGACAGAGCTATATGCATTATTAGCTCAGGCTTCGCCCAGGGCTCCTCGTGATAGACTTCCTGTAGGTCCCCAGGAGGACCAGGATCCCCTGGGTGATGGTAGAGGTCTTACTGAGTTGCTGTGTGAAGGCAAATATTTTAGAATATTTGAGACTCAGAGTTTGTGTAGTTCCAGAAAACACCCCATTGTTAAGTACGTCTTGATCTTTATAAGGACAGTTTACATAGGTAATACCAGTTCTTTTTAAAGTGCCAGAATGAGCTTATTTATTTTCATAAAGCAAATTATGGAACACATGAGGTTTTCTGAAAGTCGAGTGGTGGTCTTAGTTCTTTGTTATCTGGCTTTTGTCATTTCATGACAGGCACAAGCTTTAGTTTAACATTTTTATTACATAGGAATAATAGAGTACATATATTGAGGTTTCATAGATGTAATTTTGTTAAATGTACATCACAGTAGATTTAAAAATGAGGGATTTATTTTGTCATTCATAAAGTTGTAATACAGTCTGGAGAAACTATTTGTTAAAAGATAGTATCTACTTAACCTCCTTATTTGTTTCTTGTAGGAGAAGGTTACAGCCACAATAAATACATGAAGAAATAAGTAGATAGGGGAATTTATCTTGGAAATAAGATCCCTGTCATGGTTTTGAAATGTTAAATGCATGAAGACCAGTCAAAGAGATATATGGACATGATATTTTTTTTTACAGTGCATATCCAAGTATTTAGTTATATTTGTCATTCTCTAGTACTAGTAAGCAATGATCCAATGATATAGTAATTTCAAAGTTAGTCCATGTTAACGGGTGTAAATATAGTATCTCTTTACATATATAGATAAATAAATTGGCAATTTTAATATTAATGAGGCATTTAACTTATATAGCAATTCTTAAATATGTAACTTTTTATTTCTATTTCATTTAAGATCTACCTTCTAAAAATATAACTATATAGAATAAAAGATTTTTATAAAAGACAATTTTATAATTTGATTCATGGGAATTTGTGATATTCCGAGTGATGAATTTGTTAAGGTAATTCACATTTGCCTCAAAATAGGGAAGTTAATTATTTGGACCCTGGGATTCTTTATCAGCCCTTATGGGGCTAAGGAAATTTGTAAAAGTATGGTTAAAGACTCTATGTAAAAGCATACACTCAACATCTCCTTATTCGTATCATAATTTAAAGCACAGATAATATTAAACTCATAGTTCTGATCGCATTAAAATGCTAAAATTTATGATAGCCAACCCAGGTTGCCAGACACTATCTTTTGTGGCATCGTGCTTGTCAACTCGTTATAATATTTTACTGTTGATTATTGAGTTTTACTTTGCTTTTGACTGTTCATTGTTCTGAATTAACTGGAGAGTATTTTATTAGTTACAGGGATTGTTTTAAACTCATATTGGAAATATAAAGTAAATGTTAGCAACTATTTCATGAATGCAATTGAACAGGGGCAGAAGATCAAACAGAGGAAGTATTCAAGGTTCTGTTGATGGTTCAGAGTTCCTTTATTATTAAAGGTATTGAAAGGTCTTAAATGGTAAACCTGAAATATTATATTGTATAAGTACTAATTTGTTATTTTCAATATTTTTTTTTCATACTGGAAATAGTTAAGGTTTATTTTTCTCAAAGACTGATTTTGTAAAAATGTATAGTTATGATCTGTTTTTATTTTTATCAAAGGAACCTTTTTATGTACCCACATGGTCACACAGAAGGACCCCTGGTTCAGGAAACACCTTTGGGGTTTGCCTTTTCTTCCCTGCAGCGTCGTGGTGCAGGGTCGCCGGGTGCGTGCAGGAGAGGCCCTGCTCCAGCCGTACAAGCCGCACACCAGCAGACAGCAGGGCTTGTCTGAGTGGTTGAGTATGGATAGCATTTCATTTAGCCTTTGCTCTGACAGCCCATGCCCTGGATAAGTGGTGTAGGCCTGTACAGGTGAAATCTATTCTCACTTTTGCCTCAGGGGTGACTGGACTGTAACAGAATTTTTCAAACCCGTTGGGCCCAACCGCAAAGCAGAGAATAAATGGCTGAAGTGCCAGGCCTCGACAGAAAAATCAATGCCTGGTTATACAGACATGACAGACCAGGCCTGCAGTGCTCCTCGCAGAGGCTGCGTGCGCACCGCACCTCAGGGTTCGCACACGCGCTGCCTGGGGCCTTCGGCGCTGGTGTGCGGGCCATATTTACATTGTTTTCTCTCTCCTTCATGCAGGAAATTTACATGCCACTTATGTGATAGAAGTTTCACAGAGAAGTGGGCCCTGAACAACCACATGAAACTCCACACGGGAGAAAAGCCGTTTAAATGTACCTGGCCCACGTGCCATTACTCATTCCTCACAGCCTCCGCAATGAAAGACCACTACAGGACGCACACAGGTGTGCCGCGCCGCCTTCCTATCCCAGGAGGCCGGGCAGAGGTGGACTGGGTGGACTGTGGGAACAGAGGCATTAATTATCCCATCTTCATAGTAATCAATGGAAATGATGTCCTGCTTTAAGATTGTGGTAATTATATATTTATAGGTATGGTATCATTTCATTATTTTTCAGTGAGAAGGCAATTTTAAAGTGACATTTGTACTTGTGTGTGAATGTGTTTACATAAAATAAGTTTATATTTAGAAGCTCATTTATGGTGTATGTATGTGTGTATATATATATATTTGTATGTGTTTAACACATCTTTTTAGAAGATATTTATAGAAGGTCATATGGAGAGATTAAATTTTCAAAGAGAACTAGTCTTGTGTTTTGTTACTGATATAAACAAATTTCCATAATATGTTTGAACGTTCGTGAATCTTGGTTTTATGTACCATTTTAAGAAACTATTATCACATTAATATTTTTCTTCTGAGGAGGATACTGTCAGATCCAAGAGTTTTTGGTAATTGATACAAATACTTTGATAATTGATACAAAGACACTAATCCGCACTTAGCTACTATAATTTTTTTGGAAAGTTATTAAAAATGTTCAAATTCACATACATTTCACATCGGAACATGTAACAGAGGGTGTGGAATTTCAGCTAATTGATACGTGAAGTAACACTGAGTGTACATCTTTGGTAGGGGTGGTCCCACAACTCTCAGTTGTCCCCTTGTAAATGTAGATCCCAGTAAGACCCTATTGTGATGTTTGTGATTTCTTTTTCATAGTCTAAGTCTAGTGGGCCCAAAACTTCCTTACAAGCTTATATTTGAGTCTCTCCCTAGAGCACTGTGGCCATATTCCTGTGAGCTGTTTGATATTTTTGTGGTCTTCCTTCTCTTTACACCTCTCAGAATGTATTTTGTTTCAGGGAAAAAAAATAATAAATTTTAATCAGCATCCAAAATGTTCTTCTGATTGCCAAGAATTTTATATTATTGTTAGAAATTATAGGTTAAAAGTTCTTCTCAAGCAGTTTGTGGGAAGCCCAGGCCTCCTTAGCTTCCTTGACAAGGGTGTTGACGATTTAAGGTCTCCAGCCTGCCCTGAGAGATCACTTATATCGAACAGCAGATGAAAAGCCAGTGCAGATGTAATTTATCGTTGGCGTTTCCTTCTAAAGAATAATTGTGGAGACTTGGCTGGATCAATAATATAGATTTTTGTTGTTAGGTCTTGTAGTCTGCACCATAATGAGAGATAGGGGACAGTGGCTGTTTTCTAATAGAAAATATAGGATTAGTTTCCGTGTCTTTCTACATTTGAATGCAAAATGGCACACTTGAAACTAATTCAAGTTGTTATAAAAAGAAGTCTCCCATTATATCTCTGCTGTCATATAAATAGGGCATGCTGAATGAACCCCCTCTAAATTCAGGAAATTTTACATTTAGTTTTTCTTAAAATTTTTTTTTCTCAAAAAACACTCTGTTTGGCTGCTGATCAACCCTAACACCCCAACCCACTCCAAAAAAAAAAAAAAAAAGGGCAAGTGAAGATTGAGTTTAGAATGAAAAACAAATCAAGCCACCCAGGTAAATATGATATACAATACATTGGAGACTAACATCCTAAATAAAATCATACACATAAAAAAATCAAGGTCACTAATGTATTGAGAATCAAATCACATAGAAAATTAATAATTTTGTCTTTTTGTATGTATAAATCTTAAAATAGGGAAAGGAATAAAAATATATACTATATATGTAAATATGCAGCATCTATGCATGTAGAAAATATAAATCTTCAGAGGGATTTTCTGTGCTTGTTCATGTTTCTCTTTTACAAGATGCAGGCCACAAAGAAGTTCATAAATGACAGAAAGGAAGAATACTTGAATCCAGAAGTCCTAAGATTGCTCTTTCCTCATTAGAAATTTTGCTGATTGAAACACTCCCACTAGCACACACCACCAGATGTGTGTGTGGTGCTGCACACACACTCCTCACACGCACAGCAGGCAGCACCCACGGACCCACAACGAGGAATTGATTGGAGGGAACGATTTTGCCTCAACATAGAAAACTATGTTAATATTAATGAGCAAATTGTCTTGTGGGATTAAAAAAAGTCTACTTTCAGTGTTATTTAATTGATAATACAGCTAGTTAGAAAGATTTATTTCAAATTGATTAAATAATTAAATGAGTGATTATAATTAAACTTTATTCTTTACAGCCCATCTACTCTATTCTTTCTATACTGAAATAATAATACCAAGGAATAAAGTTAGCCCCAAAATAAGAAAGTAAAGATAGCAAAAATATTTAAATTCAGCCTTATTTTTAAAATGATAATAATGAACATTTTAACATACCCTTAGGAAATAAGATTAAGCGTAATTTGGTTAAAACTCTCTTTAAGTATATGTGTTCCTTGAAAGTAGAAAAGCCAGTAATGTTCTTAAAGTAAAGGGAAGACTGTTTTGATTACTGAAGTTATTCTCCCTTCCTATATGTACTATTTATTAGAACCTTAAAAAGGCAATTATAATTTCCAAAACGCCACAAGTTAAATTTCTATTATGATAAACCAAAATGATTTGGAACAACACAGCCTGACTCTGGCCAAACTCTTGAAAGACTTGTTGCATTAAATGTCTAAATGAGTAAAGTAGGTAAAGATAGATACAAATGATTTATTTTATTTCTGGAAAAACATTTTATAATTTCACTGAATCTCTCTAAGGTTAGCATTTTTCTTCTATTTTGCCCTTCTTTGTGAGTCTTATGGGATGATCTGCCTAGCTGGCCAGCACTTACTGCCTAAATATGCTACAGTGGAAAGATAGATTGCATTTATAAACTTAGGGCAAATGTTAGCTTGTGTAAAAAATGCTTAAAAAAATGAGCATTTGCACACATTTAACAAATACTAAGTCTGCCAAATCTGTCCCTAAGTGTTGCAGAGGTTTCCAATCCAGAGCTATCATTAAAGATGAATAGTATGAATTTTTGTACAGTTTCTTTAGCAATCCCTAGACTTTCTTTTTTATGCCATGAAAGCGAGAAACATAAACAGCATTGAATTGCTATTGGTACTAATATAGATTTTATTGTTACTTGGGATCTTCAGCATGTTCAAGGAAACCATTTAATTCATATTATTAAGAAGGAAGTGATTAAGGAAGACCCTAATAGAATCAGGTAGAACCAATTCAATATCCTTAAGTTGTTGGAAAATTCAATCTGTTTTCTTTAAGCAGAACCATATATACTGTATATTAACTATTCCAAGCAATCTTTACCCAGCTCAGAAAGGCCAGATGTATGGGAATTGTAAAATATCAGGATATGCATAAAAACTGTTCAAGTGCATAAAGCAGCCCCATCTGGAAGACATCTACCAGAAATGAAGTTGTACAAAACCATTCCATTGATAATAAAGCTAATTTTTATGGGTCTGACAAGTATGTAATTATGTTCAGTGGTGCTTTTCAGATTTTATCACAGTCAATAAACCGCAGTGGTAATTTCATTCCCATTTGACATATTTACATGGAAACATTTGATTGGAGGAATTAGTAACCCTGAAAGCCTTGATAGATATGTTTTAATGATCTGTGACCTCCGCAGTCCCTCATCTGTTTATTGTTGCAACAGGCGAGAAGTCGTTTCTGTGTGACCTCTGCGGCTTTGCCGGCGGGACCCGCCACGCCCTCACCAAGCATCGCAGACAGCACACAGGTCAGTTCCGATGCTGCACTGGCCCCTTCTCTGCAGAGAGGATGGCAAGGTGGCAGACACCTCAGCCTCAATTCTTGATGTTATCATTTACTTTGCTTTTTAATTTTTATAACATCTGTGCACTTGAAGGTCTACAGATAATTCCAGTTGAATAACATAAGATTTTAAATCATCTGTTTTTATATGTTTGAAATGTAGACATATTCCATATTTCAAGAAGCAAGTACCCTCAGTAAATTCATGTTAAGTAGAAGTAAAACAGCAGGTTGGCTTCCAAAGCCCATATACAGGAGACTATCTTCTCTGTCCGCAAATCTCTGCCTTAGGCCTCGTGGGTGGAAAATGGGAAGTCTTTGTCAGCCAGTCTCCCTCTCAGTCATTCTCTCTACCCACCTAGTAGCTAATCACCCGCCTCCCTATTTAGCTAGCTACATGTCTGCCCCCCTCCCTTCCTCTCTCTCTCTCTCTCTGCCTACCTCCCTGTCTCCCTCCCCACCCACCTGTCTATCAGTCCATCTGTGATTAGATAGGATTTGAAGTCAATGCTGTTTCAATTGTTCTTGGTAGTAAAAATAGAAAACATCAAACAGCACCATAAGAGTTAATTATGCTCATTGAAGAGGACTTTTCTCCATGATGTGCATTCTTGGTGATTCATTGAAATAAAATAGATTCCTTCATTAGGAACTGTATTAGTCCTTTTTCACACTGCTGATAAACACATACCCGAGACTGGGCAATTTACAAAAGAAAGCAGTTTATTGGACTTAACAGTTCCACGTGTCTGGGGAGACTTCACAATCATGGCGGAAGGTGAAAGGCACATCTTACATGGCGACAGACAAGAGAAGAGAGCTTGCATGGGCAAACTCCCCTTTTTAGAACCATCAGATCTCATGAGACTTATTCACTATCAGGAGAACAGCACAAGAAAGACCTGCTCCCATGATTCAGTTACCTCCCACTAGGTCTCTCCCACAACATGTGGGAATTTAAGATGAGATTTGGGTGGCAACACAGCCAGACCATATCAGGAACACTTACAGATGAAAAGTGTTAAACATTTATCAAATTGTATTGCCTACTTTATATAATCTAATGGGTCTTATGAGTAATTATTTTCGCAATACTAATTTATGTGTGCCTGGGACAGTGCTGATTTATGGTGGTTTCTTGTAATTATTAATAGAACCACTTTTTACTCTAAATATGTCCTAGTTCAGATGATAAGTCACTTGATGACAAAATTGGTAACTAAATGTCCTACTTTTTTTTAGGTCTCATGAGAATGGTTGAGTTTGTCAGTCATACTCAAAATGGCATGAAATTAAAATACATAAAATGTGTGATTTATGGTACATTATGATTCTCGATATGTTGTATTTAACAGTTAGGTATAGGTAGCTTTAATGGCCAATATGGCATTGGCAAGATCAGTGCAAACTAATGCCAGCCATTCCTTTTAGATGTGTGAATATGATTCCAATTTTCATAAGGGATATGAGTTATTATTGAGTTAATGGGAAATTTCAATGTTTAGCATATTGTTGGAAACATAAACTAAACTTTGAAAACAAGGTCCATTTTAAGTGTATAGAAGCCACCTGCGCATGCATGATTTTAATCCACTGGCTTAAGGATTCAGCATAAGAGATGGCAGGAGGGGCCCAGTTAGTGGCGATTGTTCTTGACCACTGTTGTGATGAAGTTGGAAATTGGAAATATTTATGGTAACAGTATGCTCATGAGGGCTTTTTTGTTCTTAATGTTTTCATTTTATCAGTGCTCAAATTGTTACTGTTTAAATGCCATTGAAGTTCACCTTGTTCCACCTGGTATGGCCCCAGGGAACAACAGACTGCTGTGCCACCTCTGCCAGTGGGCAGGTTAGTGCCCGTCGAAGTGGAGACAGGAATGCTGTGATCACAGGCATCCCAGTGACAGATCGATCAGGAAGCCTGCACTGAGCTGGCACAACTTTATATTTTATGTCAGGTCCAGAGGCTCCTTATTACTTTGCCATTAACTTTATACCATATAGGACAATGTCTCACAGACAGAGGTATCTGTCTTTCTGGCATTTATCTGCCTCTGTAGCACAAATCAAACATGATTCTTTAACACCAAAGTCAGTTCTTAAGACTGTTTGCTTCAACAAAACAGCTAGGCGCAACTCAGTCTAGGCACTTAACTTTTATGCTGGATTTAAAATATTTAAGCAACACACAACCTTTTTCCCCCAAGGCCAGACTTGTATGGTGCACTTGAAATCTATATTTCTCTGATGTATTCCTTTTTGACGTGGTTTACCTTTTTACCACAGAGTACCCACGCAAATTATAATCAGCTTGGAAAGGAATAGGTATCAAAAGTGCTCCAAATGGTGTAAATAATTCCTCACCGCAATACAGACTGTCCAGGGGGCTGACACAAAACGTCTTCCATTCTAAGATTTACTTTTATCACCTGTCAGGGACCCTTGATTCAAGGGCACAGGAGAAGATCCTCACATGTGGTTGAACAGTGTTGGCCAGCTTAATAACCACCAGCCCGCCCAAAGGAATGCAGGTGTGTGTTTCCATGAGACGCAGTCAGCCCATCTGACGGACAGTTGACACACAAAGAGCACCGCACTATGACGACAGCCCCTCTGTTGTTCATCCTCTGCCTTTCCTTATCAATGGGGCCTGAGATGCAGTATGTTTCTTAATGGTGATTTGAGCCAAGATTACTGCTTGTAACGGAAAGTGTGAAAAGCAACACAATTTAAACTAATAGGTACTGTTAGGTAAGAGGGAAATAGGAGGAAAGGAAATTTCATCCTTGTTCTGCTTTTTTGAAAAGCACATGTACAGGTAGCCCTGTTGACTTACAGATAACATTGTTTGAGAGTAGCCAATATCTTACTTAGATTTATGCATCCTTTTGCTTTTAAAATGATAAAGGATTTCAAAGCAGCACTTTTGCCAATATGCACCAAACCTGTTTGATCAGTCTGCCATCAGTTTTTCCTTAACAGGTATATATCTTTTCATATAATGTATGTCATCTTCAAACCATTAGCAAATATTTAGGAAACTTAAATTCTTATTTCAAATTTGTGATATTTTCTTTCAAACTTTACAGTCTAGAAGTCAGGTCTATATTTTTGTCTGCATACTGAGACTAACAAACACAAAACTCCTTCTATATTTCTGTAGTGTATTTTCCTGAAGAAATTACCCATAAAAGAGAAGAAGAATTACCAAATTATGTATTAGAGTAATAGTGTTGAACATGTAACTGATTGATGAGTTACAAATTGACTGTTCTATACAGATTTGAATAATCTGTGGTTGTGTAAATTGACATGGACTTAAGCTATCAAGAGCTCAGATGTGTGAGCCTTGCTTAGCATAGGATTTTATGTACCATAATATTTTTGTGGCATTTTATTTTTCCCTGTCATCCTGTATGTAATTCAAACTTGCTTAATATTACACAATGTAATCTATTGTGTGGTCAAAGAAAATATGAAAGAACCATTTATAATTTATTACAATATAATACTAGGTTAATGTGAACTATAGAGAATATATATGACATTATTCCTTAGAAGGATTGTTTTTAAATTTAAATTTTGTCACGTAAAGATTTTCATGTAAGTTTAAATAAAATGAGCTACATTAAACAGAGTTTTTTAAGAGGTTATGTTAAACTACGAAACCAAGAAAATGAAGCTCAGAGATCTTAGATGACCTTTAATTTATACCATTGACTTAGGCAGTGGAGTTCATGATGTCATCCTTTTACCCCACTTCAAATATCAGCAGAATCTATGAAAAATGAATAGTTTGAGGACACCTACCAACACTATTACAATAAACAAAATAGCAGGGAGTTTTAATGCCAAAACATTTTGTAAACACTTAGATTGAATGGAATAAGGAGACATCAGAATATATTTGTGAATTTGCCTAATGAACAAAATCTTTAAATTACTTGACCACTTAGACTTATTATATTAAAAGTATAAGATTTATACTACCTATCTAAGTCTTATTATACAACAACCATAATCATAATAGTATTTTGGGGGTATGAAGATGGCACACAGACCAATGGAACAGAATAGCATCCAGAAATAGACCTGTGCATAATGTCAATTCTTTTTAAATAAGACACCATATTTAAAGATAAATTTAATAAATGATGTGCGAAACCGTTATGGTGGAAACGTCAGAACACTGCTGAGAGAAATTGAAGAAGATCTGAACAGAGTGATGTACCATGTCTATAGATCAGACAATTTAATATTGTTAGGATTTCCATTTCGTTCACATCGATCAATCCAAATCCCATCAGGCTATTTTTCTTAAAGATACTGACAAGCTGATATTAAAATTTATATGGAAATTCAAAGGCTTGAAATAAGTCACCAACATTGAGAAAGAATAGGAGGACTTACACTACTTGATATCAAGACTTCTTATAAAGTTGCAATAATGAAATCCTTCTGGTGTTGGCATCAAGATAGACAAATGTTTATCAGTGGAAGAGAATGGAGATTACAGAAATAGACCTATACTACATGGTGAATTGTTTTTTCTACAAAGGAGTAAAGGCAATTTAGTCTTTTCAACATTCTATGTTGGAGCAGTTGGCTATCTGTGTGCAATGAAAATGAACTTTGACCCGTACTTTGTACCGTATACAAAAATTAACTCAAAATGATCATAATCTAAATGTAAAACTTAAAACTATATAAATTCTAGAAGAAAACATAGGTGAAAATTATTTCTGACTTTGGATTATCAATGATTTCTTTGATATGACATCAGTAACCTGACATAAAAGATAACCTGAAAAATTATGTTGATAAATGGAAAACTTTATAAAGTAAAACTTCTCTTTAAAAGGCGCAGTGAACAGACTTCAGACAAATGACAGAGAAAGTATATTTAAGTGACCAATTTTATAAATAATTTTTATCCAGAATATGTAAAGAACTTTCCAAACACAATTCTGAGAAAACAACCATTTAAAAATGAGTCAAAAAGTTGAAGCAGATACTTCCCCAAAGAATATAAAAGTATGGCAGATAAGCACATGGAAAGATCCTTGGCACCCTTGGAGGAATGCAGGTGTAAAGTGTTGACTACACCAAGTGTTGGTGGGGATTTGAAGCAAGTCATACATAGCTGGTAGGAATGTAAAAATGTTCAAACCACTTTGTGAAACAGTGTGGCAGTTTCTTACAAAGCAAAATATATACCTACCGTATTATACACATATACCTATCATAGTTCAGGATTTACCCAAGGGATGAGGAAGTATATGTTCATATAATGACTGCATATGAAGGCTCAGAGAAGGTTTATTTGTGGTAGTAGCCAAAAATGGAAACAACTCAAATGTCTTTCAGTAGACAAATGGATAATCAAACTTGGTACACCCGTATAATGGAATACTACTCTGCAGTGAAAATAAGTGAAGTATTGATACTCATAGTAGCATGGATGAGTCAGAAAATAATTATGCTGAGAGAAAGAGTCCAGACAGTAGAAAATTCATACCATAAGTATGTAGGTGTATAAATTGCTAGGAAATGCTAACTAATATAATAGTGACAGAAAGCATGGTGGCTTGACAAAGGGATGAACAGGAACCTTGAAGTTAAAAGGAGTCCTTTTGGGGGTGATGGTTGTGTTCATTGTCTTGATTGTGGCAGAGTTTTATCAATAACAAAACTTATCAGATGGAAGTTTTTGTGTATCAATTATGCCTCATTGAAGCTGTTTAAAATGCTTTATACATTTGGCGTCATATGGCCAGTCTAGACAGATTATAGGTCAAGTTAGTAAAATAATTTATAATATGGGTCATTTTATCTAGACCAGTGCTTCCTTTGTGTTTCTGTTTTTCATGTGTACTGCACTTTGACATTGGTGTGCATTAAATTACTATTCATTTGTTTAAATGAACAAAATCAGATCTTATAAATGTTTTCAAATATGCTATGTGTGGATGTTCATATGATTTTATGATACAGAATATTCTGTGTCAAATTTGAATAGCTTCACCTATTTTTTTATTATGCAGTATGAATATCATATATTTTCCATCCAAGCAAAATCTGCCGTCATCATAAATTTTTGTGTAAGTCATTTCAGTACAGTTGAGTTGTCTATAGCAATTTAAGTCATTTGACCAGAGGTTTAGAAACTGAGAACAAAGAGTTATTCAAGCAGACCTTGGGTGACCACTTGATTGGGGTACTATAGATGGGATTTATCTTAAAGACAAAAGGCTAAAAGAGACAAAAATCCCTTTCAGTTCAGATTTTTACTCTGCTTGGTATATAGTCTTTAAAAAAAAAAAAAACATAAGAGTAAGTCAAACAAATATTTCCTGGTAGGATCTGTTAAACGATATCTTTATGTCATATTCAGTAACTATGCAAAACCATGAATTATCTTATGTTTGCTAGCTGTTCATCTATTTCCTGGTTATGAGCTCTTGATGAGAAGCCTTTGTGTGCCTCTTTCATCTTTGGCAGAGACGTGTTGACAATTATCAGTGTTTAGGCAGTTCTATCATCATAATGATAAAAGCCACTGGCTATTGAGAACTCTGTGTTAAGTGTACTCTTTCCATATTTTTTGTTATCTTTAATCCTCACAATCACCCTGCATGTTTGGTGGTATTATTCTCTTGATCTTGTTCAAAGGGTCTAACAGGTAGCAAGTGAAATATGGCAAAACTGGGATCAGAACTGAAGTCCATCTGGCTTCATCTAACTACTGTGCTGCAGTAAGAGAGAAAATACCACCAAATGGGTTGTGTATGGATTCAGTTAAATGTTACTACAATTATGGGTAAGCAGTATAAATAGACATAGAATGTAGGGCGAACTTCTAAACGTTCTAATTTTCAGGACAGATATGGTTTTGTTGATAGCCAAATTGATAAAGAGTAATTTTAAAGTAAGATATTTTACTCTTCATTTTCTAAGTAAGTCAGTATACTCATACAGCTATCACAAAAACATGGAAAGTAAGAAATAACAAGTAGAGTTATTGAACATATTTAAAATTAATCCATCTTATATGTAAAATTTGCCAGGAAAAATGTTGAGAAAAATATTACTATACATTTTTTTTTTTGAGAATAGGGGAGTGAGGTATTCTCTAAAACATTACTGTCTGATACAAATGTAATGTGATCTATACATGTATAATATTGTTTCCTGGTAGCCATATTTAAAAAAAGAAAAAGTAACAGGTGTAAACATTTTTACAATAGTTAATTTAACCAAATTCAAATTATTATAATTTCTACATCAAATCAATGTAACATTATTAACAATATTTTTATCATAATCTTTGTACTACGATTTTGAAATCTGGTATTTTACAATTTAGAACATCTCAATTCAGAGGCTAAATTTTCATCCGAAATATATGATCTATATTTAGATTTGATAAAAGTTACACTTCAAAACGTATATTCACATTCCCAAGCTGTTCCAACCATATTTAAACATTTTTTCAATAGCTCAGTCGAGTATCAGTTTTTACATTTAAATTTACATTAATTAAAATTAAATATCCTTGTTTTCAGTGCCTACCAGCCAATGCAGCTAGTGGAATTAAAAGCCGATAAGACTCGATGATTCTTTGAATGTGTGTGGGGTGGGTAGGAATGATTTAAAGGAGAGGGAGATGTCAAATGAAGGAAGTACTTTGTTCAAGATACCAATATGCTATTTCACTATCTTCGTGTCCTCTGCAAGCCATGAACTTCTCATTCATGGGTAGAATGGTTACGCTTTGTAAGCACGTTCACACACACACATAGGCAGGCATCACATAACTTGTTGGTCAACGACAGACCACATACACAATGGTGGTCCTATGAGATTATAACACTGTATTTTTACTGTACCTGTTCTGTGTTTAGATGTGTTTAGATACACAGGTACTTATTGTGTTACAGTTGCCTACAGTATTTAGTACAGTAGCATGCTGTACAGGTTTGTAGCCCAGGAAGAATAGGCTACACCATCTAGGTAGGTGTGTAGTAGGTTGTGCCGTCTAGGTTTGTATAAGTGCATGCAGGATATTCTCACTACAATGCAATTGCCTAATCACGCATTTCTTAGAACCTGTCCCTGCCATTAAGTGCTGCGTAGCTATGTCTGTGTGTCTGTCTATTTACCTATGTCTGTCTGTCTATTTCTGTGTCTATCTGTTATATCTACACAGGGTTGGTATATTTTAATGTGGTTTTAAATATTCTAAATATTTCTTTGGGACCTCTTTTTACTCAGCTTAATATGGTATTTTTTTGGTTGCTTCTGACACTTTTTAAAGTGGTGCCCATTTAGAGCTTGATTTTATTTATTTTTCTTCATATCTAATGTTAAGATTTTACTCAGTTTTAAATTATATATTCACAGGATATCTCTGTTATATGCCTATCCTTGGTTTTAACCTCACTAAGATTTTTGTAATGGCTCTGATGTAACATGGTTTATTAAACCATTCTAAATACAGTGCTGAACCATCCCTAGAATTTAGATTCCTGTTTATGTAAAATAAACCTTGACCATATAATCTATACTTTGCTTACATTCTAATATAGAAACAAAAATCAGTGATATCTTCTAATTTTCTCACTCTGAGAATAAATATTCAAATGTCCTAAATGTGTGGAGTCCATTGAATCATATTCTTGACATTTCATGGAAATAAATGTTTTTTAAATTGTCAATACCAGGTTTATTCCTTCATTTCCAGTTGTTATTATTATTCATCTATAACATTTCTTTATATATTACAGGAGAAAAGCCTTTCAAATGCGATGAGTGTAACTTTGCCTCCACAACTCAGTCCCATTTGACTCGGCATAAACGTGTCCACACTGGAGAAAAGCCCTACAGATGCCCCTGGTGTGACTACAGGTAATGACTCATCACTGAGCAGTCAAATCAGGTGGGCCGCCATCATGGATTAAAAGCCTGTTAAATCCCAATTAGAAGTATAGTTTTTCTAATCACCATGAATTCATATATTCGGTTGGGAGCTAATTACCTAATTTTAGTGACTTTTAAAAATAAACTATTTTTTAAAGTGGTTTTAGGTTCACAATAAATTTGAGAGGATGGTAGAGAAATGAGTCGTGTATCCCCTACCCCACACGTGTAGAGCCTCTTTCGTTATCAACATTCCCCACCAGGTGGTCTATGTGTTACAGTTGATGAACCTACATTGACATAATTCTCACCCAGAGTCTATACTTTCATTTAGGATTCGCTCTGGATGGTGAACATTCTGTGGGTTTCGACAAATTTATGACATGTTTCTGCCATTATAATATCATGCATAATTTAGTTACTGTTTAAAAAACATAACATTCTTTTCCATTTTCTATAATCTTAACATTTAGATTTTATACTTTTATCTTACAACTGCTTTTCCAGTGATTTTATTCATTTCTCAAAGTAAGGGAGCCATTTTAATTAATCAGTTATTCAACCCATTTATGGTATCTTGTCTAGAGTATAGCACTCATTTATGGCAATGAAGATGATACAAGAAATGTTTCCTGCCTTTAAGGATATAGCATAAAAAGTGACTCAATGTTTAAAAGTGATTATAATACAGATTTGAATGGGAAAAGAGAGACGGGCCAGGGGAGTGCATAAACAAGGATTCTGTTGAGCCCAGGTGAAGTCCTCACAGAGGAGAGAGCATCTCAGCCATGGCGTAAAAAATGGTAAAATTATTTCCAGGACCCAATCCATGTGTGTTCTGAAAGGATGAGGAGGGGATGACACCATGTAGAATGTTAGTGCTGAAAGCATCTTGGATGTCATGGATGTTCAGTGCACTCATTTGCATCCACAGTGGCTGAGTGATGTCTGCCAGGTAGCAGAGTTACCTAGTGGCGGCAGCGAAGCCTTGGTGCAGAAGAGTGTGAGATAGACTCAGGCGATGCTAAATCATCCTCTCAAGTACATGATAAGGTATGTGTAGAGAGGCATAGTGGAAGATCAGGTGGAGCATAGAGCTTGCAGCCAGGTCACATTGTGCCTGAAGCCTGCAAGAGTGAGATTGGACCCCACATAGTTTGCAGGCAGCTGAATGACATCTGTTTTAAGAAGCCTTATCTCAAGGGTGAGAGCCTTCCTTATCCTGGAGCTGAAGATCTCCACTGTGCTCGACCCACATGATGACGTGAAATTGAGGGTATGTCTTTAAATGCAGCCCACTTTTGTTGAATATTATGTATGTTAAGCCTGAAACCTTTAAAAAGTTAGGTTTTTGTATTCCTGTGGATCTAGCCTACGCATTTAGCAAATATATTGCCATAATCTCCATTATCAGCTACATTATTGCATTGTTTTATGTGAAAGGTCATCATATAGTACAGAGATATTACAGATATATTTCATTCATTAATTATTCATTCTTTCAACATTTTATGAGTTCTGTCTTCGCTTAACACTGGATTGGTGTTTCTTGGAAATTTGGTAAAATGGTGATCTAATTAGAGGTAGACATAGGAATTCTATGGTGCTTATAATATGGGTTCTTTAAAAAACAAACATTATTAAATGTCCTTTTTCCTTATTAAAGAGATCATGCAGTAGTTGGAGTTCCTGTAAAACACAGAAAAGCAATTAGAAAATTATAAGAATCTCCTTTAATTTTCACCCTTACCTCTTAGGATTATACATACCATTCAGTTTTTACTATATGCATAAGGTTTTTATTACTGTTGTTGGTGGGGGATTTTTTTGTTTCAGTATATATTTTATTTTTTATACTTAAAAAATTGTAAATACCTTTCTGTGTCAATAACTATTCTCCTATATAACTACTTTGTAGTCTTCAGACTTTTATTTTTTGAATCAGAATCAGGATTCTGATTTCAAACAAGATTATATATAAAATTCCACAAATAAAACAGAGAAAAGTGTTATCTACCCACTTATAAGTAGATTTAATCATTATAATCTATATTTACTTATTGTAACATTAAAAATAGCACAAGACTGTTTTGACAAGCCACAAGTTTTTAAATAGGAGGAGTTGTTGATAACAATTGCCGATTAGCCGCAGCATCCAGTTTCTGTCTGCGTTTGGTATAAGCACAGCACAAGGGTGTCATGAGGAGTGCAAGCCGTGTGGAGAACCTGGGCTCAGCACTCCTTAGCTGTGGGACCGTGGTCAAACTATTGAGTGAAATGCCACTTTCTGTTTTGTAAATTGTGAGTTCTTAGTGGACCAACCTCATGGGATTATGGTAAATATTAGGTGAGAAGCACTTTGAAGTCACTTAGAGAGAGTCGGCCACGTCAGTGGCTTGATGAGCATCCGCCCTTGTTTTTACTGTCATCTCAGGTGAATGTTTCATCAGGGTTTCAGGTTTCCCCTCAACTTTCCATCTCAGGAGACTGCTCAACAAGTTAATGCAGGAGTGTCCATATCCTAAAGGGCTTCAGTGTGTTAAAACGTTGTTTAGAATACATGCCAATATGCTTTTCTTAAAAAACAGTTTTTGAAGTAGTTAAAAGTTTATTAAATCCCAAAATCAATTGTTGGATAATTGCTGAGAATACTTTACAGTTTCAAAATGCCTAGTTTTTAAACTACTGTTTTGAAATGTAATTTTAATCTGTGCATGGCCCCAAGTTACATTGATGCACAATAATGAATTTATTAAGGCTTTAGACACATAGGCCATTTTCAGTCTTTTACCCTGAAAATGCTTATGCCTAAGTCTGTGCATGTTTCAGATTTTTTAAAATGCATTTCTGGAAGCACGATTTAAGGCTTTTGATAGTATGACTGGAAAGGTTGTGATTTTTTTTTTCCTCTGATCAGTACTGTGCTTTGGTAGACTCATTTATGCATACAAGTATTTCACAGTATTTCAGGTTTTCTTGGTTTGAAAATGTATTAGACTTTTTACTAAGGTTGAGATCATATTACTCGTCCCTTATTCAAGTTATCTACCTGAAATAGCCTCACTTTTGTTTAGGACCGCATTTGAGCCAGCTGGATCCCATCCATGTTATACCTCTGTCAGGTACTACATTTAAGAGGATGATGTTTTCTAACTATATTGTTACTGTTCTATAAACAAAAGACTTATGACATTGAAATCCAGTGATAGCTACCAAATTTCCCTTTGAAATGCTTAATGTGCGTTATAAAAGAGTAATTTTTAATCTTTATTTAAAACTTTTGAATAATTTGATTATTAATGAAAGTAAATGGTTTGAACACTTTCTGTTCCTGGGACAGCTTCACCATTCTGTGTACCTATGAAAAGGCTTTCTTTTACTAGTGAACAAAAGGCAAGTTCACCTTGACCAGGAGTATAAAAAATTTGCAAAAGTTTGAATTCTTCTGAAGTGAGAGACTATGAATGAAATATGGTTAGAACAGATATCTTTACTTTCTTGTTGATGAAAATAAGATTTAAAAATGAACAGATAGTTAAGTTTCTAAAGATTGTTTTTGTTGCATACGGTAGTAGGAACAGGATCCCATATCTACCTCACATAAATGTATTCTTTCACAGCATAAATAAATTTGAATATGTATTATTTTCATAGATTTAATGTCTTTAAGATGATCACATATTTCCTAAGAAGAAAATTGTTTAATTTATTTTCATATTTATCTCACTGGTTTATTTTCATAATATTTTACTGTTCAAAATATTTAACTTCTAGTTTTATGTTTTTATTTGTATAATATCAATAGATAAAAATTATTCCTGTGGAGTATTCCTATATTTGCCATTATTAACACTTAATTTGCAGGCAGCTTACCATCATTAGAAACTGAAATATTATTTAAATTTCATTTGAAAATGTATTTCTCATTTTATAAATTGAACATTAGTGGAGAAATACTAGTAGTTATAATTATTCATGAAAAATACAAATATAGATTTGTTTACAAAATAACTTTATAATTGGTCTTTTGAACCTGAGGCTGTTTTTCAAGTTTGCATTATTAATTTAGGCAATGACATCTCATTCTATTTAAATGTAAACGTGTACCCCCTTCATTAGCTTTTACTGTCTAAAATATCCAAAAGTCTAATCCATTACAAATCAGTATATTCAATCATTACTCCAAAACTTTTTTGCCATTAATTACTATTCATTATAATTTCAAAGCACAAATTAGATTCATAGCACACTGGTCTAGAATATTATTTCTGTAGCAAATTCTTTAGATTTGTTTCTGCGTTAAAATGAAAAAAATAACATTTTTCTATGTTTTTATTTTTCTTTGTTACATGTCACCTCTGTATTAATGAGAATGAAATAGAAAAAAATTATTGTGTTATAGTAAGTAAACGTTGGAATAGCTTACAATTCCTACTTTCCAAAACATAGGGTTTTTTAATATTGAACTACATTCTGTTTCACTCATCACATTGGCTTCCACATCAGAGTGGATGTGTTTCACTTCAGTGGCCTCAATTGGGCTTTTGTTTATGTGAAACTTATTTCTTCCATTTCTTCTCTATGATTTATAGGGGATATATAGTAAATGCATATTAAACAGTAAAGCACTGATAAGTCATGAAAAGTAACACAGAAGTACTACCTGTAGTATAAAAATATTAAGGATAATCCTATATTGCACTTTAAATGTTAATTTAGTAAATTGCAGAAAACTGAAATGTCAAGCCAGACTCTGACAGTTTTATCATCTGCATATTGTGTCTCTATTATTGAAATTGGGATAGCGTCAGTGTTCCTTCAGACTAGTTTTGGCCAGAGTTTTCCTTAACTGTGTCACTTCCTTAGTACTTCTAACCTTACATACCCTTTTTAATTTTTTTTAACTATCTACATTTTTCTCTATTTTTCTTTTTTATTCATTACTTGACATCATAACCCTGAGTAGAAAGTCTGTATCTCGTGGAGCAGAAGAATGGAGTCTGCAGTCCCCGCCTCATATTGAAGATTTACCTCGTCATTTTGCTAAATTTGTTGGAAATACACTTTGGGTATTTTTTCCCCCTACTTATGGCCGATATAGCTCTTAACCAGTGTTAATGACTTCTGCAAAGTAGTTTTTGATCTCAAGAGGATTTTTTTTTCTCTTTTGGGTGAGGGGAAGTCAAAAGATATTTGAAGTAACATTGTAACTCAGATAGTGATGCTCGACTAGAAATGTGCTTACATTTTGTAATAGTCTCCAGTATCTCTTTAATTTCACATCTAAACATTTTGTTGAGTATTTCTAATCAAATTTCTCAAGTTCTTACACGTGTGACTGACACAGGGCAAATTTGCTGTTCTTTACCACCATTTGATATATGTATCGACATCCCTGAAAATTTTTGCCAAACATACTTTTAATTTAATAGAATTTTGTCTGAACTTTGCATATTGCTGGAAGCATTTTTAAGGAAGTTTTAAGATGCAATGACAAAAAAATTGTATTTATAATTTTCATTTCTCCTGAAAGTTGAGTTTAATTTTTTAAATATATATTTATCTAAAATATCTCAGTTATAAAACATGTTTTTCAGGTCATAGATAATAGTATACATTTCTATACAATTTTCTTGTATAAACACGTTATGTTGATAATGCATAGCTAAGTAATAAGGCAAGCCTTCTTAGATACTGTGGCATTAAGAATTCAGTATACAGTGGGATTCATTGTTCTGTTCTGCCACTTGTTTCAGCAGCCTCCTGAGTTAGGGCGACTCACTCCACAGGGAATAATTTTCTTCTTTTGAATAATCTCTTCAGAGACTTTCAGTTTTCCTTTTGCTTCCTGTGCAGGCTCATAGGCTGTACCAGAAGAGGCAGTGGATAGAACAAATGTGGTTTTCCCCCTGAATACAGACAATAAGAAAAAATAGATCTTGATCTCTGTAGCAGTATATTATATTTGCTGAGAGAAGTGAAATTATATATACCAAAATGAACAGTACACAGTCTTCCAAAGAATCAAGGGTTTCATTTATTTCTTTTGGGTGATTTTGAAGTTCTTGAAGAATAAAGGGATCCCATAAAAATAATCAAAATGAAAATGTCTAGAATTAATATTAGATATAATTGAGATTTGAAGCAGTTTGATCAATGCCACAAACCTGGTTTGATCAGAACAGACTTTAAATCAAAACTATTTTTGTCATTTAAAGTACCAGTCAACACATTTTCATTATGTCATTTATCTCAAGTCTATATGTCTTTATATTTTACTCTATTGTAACTGCCAATCTAGTCGATGGAATAAAAATACAAATGTCCCAGGCTGAAAGATTACTTTGAAAGCCTAAAATTCCAGTTACTTTCCAAACTTTTCTTAGGCTAATAATGATTCCAAGGCCTTCTTCAAATTGTGATGAATTTCTGGAAGACAAATGTGTCCACTGAACTGTCTGTGCAGTGCTTGCTCCTGGTCAGATTGCCCCTTCCTGTCACCTGCACACAGTTCAGCCAGCCACAGGTAGATGTCAGTGTGGTGGCTGGTTTGCGAGACTGTTTTGTCCTGGCAAGCATGAAGACTGCTTTGAAAGGTTCTCCTAGCTTGTGTCATGATGACAGTTTATGCCGGTGTACTACCTTTCATGTGGAGTAGAAGTTCCTGGCAAGTTTAGGTGGGATTTTTTTGAGGGGTTCCTTAACAAAATAAAATGAATGTCCTCTTAATTGTATCGTCTGTTCAGGTGTTCTGTAATGAAGTGTGAATGTTGTACTATGTGTTAATCTATTCTTCCTTTTTTTCTGACAATTCTTTGCAGCAGAACTTGAGTTCTTCCTGAATGAAATATTTCCTATTTTTCTCTGCCCATTTCATTAGTGAATTTTATCTCATCAGTTCTAATTTTTTATTTGGTTTTGTATTTTCTATAATGTTTTTTATCTAGTGTTACTTTCATATTCAGCTTGCTTTATTCATAATTTTCTTTCTTGCCCTCTTAACACACAGGTACATAGGGTTTTTAAAATTTTTGTTTCAGCCTAGGAGGCTCTGTGCTGATATAGCACAAGCATTTACACTAGGTCTTTAGTTAATATTGTTAAATTTTAATTTAAAAAACCTTGTTTAAGTAAAAGATCTTACAAACTTGAAAACAAATAGATTCCACAGCATTAAAAATTATAAATTGTTTCACATGTCTTTAAAAGAAAAAGAATCAGAGATCCTACTTTTTGTTGATCAGTTACAAATAAGTTGCTTTGTTTGTTGATGTAGCTTAAATAGGCATTGAGATCACAGATTAATTAGAAGAGTCATTTTGAACACAAAGTGACCATGCATTCCCTCTGCTATCTCTTTAAGTAGAATCCAGATAAACATGTTTATTAAACCTGCTGTTGTTGAATCCCAAATCCAGTCATTATAAAAGGACCAAAGCTATCTTTGGGGATGGTCTTTCTACAAGGAATTACTATGGACAGTCCCTTGGGTAGTAGTTAGATATATCTGTATATATTGTGGAAGAAAGAAAGGCCTTAGAGATGAAAAAAATAGAAAAAATTTATTTGGGCAATAGTCTCTTGCATAATAAGTTATTCCTTAGACACTAGAGCTATTATCACACAACAAAACACTTTACTATGTAACTATCTATATCTCCAGCAATAGAAGCTCATACAGTGTAGCTTATTATGAAAACTCTCTAATCTCCAGGAGGAGCTGACGGAAGTCACTTATGCATCCCTACGGTGTGGGGTTGGATGTAGCCTCAGCTGTGGATCTGAGAGAAAATAACACAATTTTTGCAAGTACTATTGGTGGAAAATAACAACGACAGAATAACTTTGAAGTACATAAAAGTTTGTACTTTATGTACAAATCAGTTTTCACTAATTGGGTCAGAATGCTAAGATACTAGTTATTTCATTTTATTTTCAGCTTCTTTGTTTCCACATATTCTGAAATATTGCCTGTCTGGAGCCTGTAGAAAAAATGTGAAAGACAGAAAGACAAACTTTCAACATTTGGAAAGTGGTGATGCCGTCGTTTTTGTGAAGCAGAGGAAGTCAGAGCAGCTTACATATCAGCGTATCTGACTCATTCCGCTCCCTTTAGGCATAAGATGCTGCCTTCGGTGTGGTAGCATTTATTGTGTATATTTTGGCTTGTCCTTAAGAATTTCTTTAAGACAATATTATATCTTTTATAAATTGTACATCTTTATCTTCTTAATTAGGGAATGTAGCACAAATTTTTTGTTGGATTTTTTTCCTATTCATATTATTTTCCTACTTAACTACATTTCTTAGAAGTTCTGGAAACAGAACTACTTCTGAGGTTTTGTTTTGTTTTGGTAAAACAATGTTATGCTGTTGCTAACTGCAGAACTGCAAGTGAGCAGTGATTCAAATAAACTAGAATTCCTTATTTAATGACATCATGTGTAACCTGATACTTTTCTCTGTGGAGAATTTTAATCTAATATTAATCTTTCCTCTTACTCTTTAAACTTTAATCTCTTATTTTTAATTATTTTGACCTGAATCTTTCTAAACAACCTAGTCCTCATTTTGTATCTTTAATATTAGCTAGGGCACCATTTGGAGATCTCTGTGTAGGTCTTGAGTATATGTTGATTAACTTGACATGGTATTTTCTTTCAGTACATTTTGTTTCTTCATCTTAAATTACAACTTTTAACACATACATGATATGTCATAAAAAGATTTTTTCCATTGAGAGAAAACATAAATTTCAAATTTTATGCTTAAATATGGAAATTAATATTTTGGATTGAATTGTCTGGGGGAAAAGTGGTTGACATTTGAATTTCATAAATTTGTTCCAATCTAAAAACCTCAGATATCTTTGAGTTAAAAGTAAGACTCTGTTCCACTCTGCACTCCCAAATTATACTTTTCCTTTGATTTCAAGTTCTCTTTTTCACTCGGACAAGCCTGGATTGTAGGTCACATGAGATTCTGTGGTAAAAGACAGCAGGAAGTCCATGTGGGTTTCTCTCCGCTGTCCATGCAGGATGGTCTGTTTTCCTCCAAAAGCAGTAGGGAGCCAGTGGAGGATGTTGAGCAGGAAAATGACATAGTCACACTTAACTTTGCAAAATCACTGGTGCAGTACAAATAATGAGTCAGAGAGGGATCCGACAGGAGACAGGAGACCATTTAAAAGACAATTGCAAAGGTACAGGCAGAAAATCACCTTAAACTAATGCTGTGATGGAAGGGCAGAGAGTGGCAGGTGATGGGAGGGTGAACGAATGGATCTGTGGGCCCAGTGAATGGACTGAGTGGAGGGTGACAGAGAGCTGCACGCCATCCTTCAGGTGTGCTGGCCAGGGCTGCTGGGCGAGTGACCGTGCCAGTCAGGGAGGTTCTCTCTCCTGGAGGAGGATGTCCTTTAGGAAAAGGATGGTCTGGGATGAGCTGCCTATGAGATGCCCATGTGATGTCCCAATGACACCAGGTCAGTAGGTGTATAGTTCCATACTAATCTATGTGGAACTTGATGTGATTGATGTTTTCCTTGGAAAATGTGAAAAAATGAAACAAGAAGAGAGGCACATAGCCTGTATGGGAGACAGAGAAGCAGGCTCACAGACAGGGGAGGGACCTCCAGGAAAGAGAGGTGTCAAGCACCAAGCAAAGAGTGGACAGCGTGCCAAGTGTTGGGTGAAATAGGAGAGTGCAGCCCGCCAGCCACAGCCACTGAGTCTCAGATTCTCTTGGGAGGACTCATTTTAGTAAAGTAGTGAGAACAGAAAACAGGTAAGTGGACAGAAGTGCAGAAATGATAAGCTTGCCTGTTGCCTGGTGTCCACAGAAACTTCGCCTTGAGGTGGCTCTGTGAAAACACTGGGCCAAGGGGAAAGACAGAGGGTGGCAGCTGAAGGCAGGTAGACGGATGCGCACTGTCTTTGTGTTGGCATCCATTTGTTTGCTTAAAATGTTTATGTGCCAAATGTTTAGATGTCCATTGTAACAGTGAGGCTCAAAACTGCATCATTCGTGATGGCTAGTACAGCGTATACATGATTAGGGTTGGGGAAGCAGGGGCACTGCTAATAGTTAGATCCTCTGAGGACTTCTCAGAACACTCCCAAGTTGAGCCAGTGCCTCACTATTGTCCTGTGGGTCCTCTCTCTGCACATGGCGAACTGTGGCTTCAGGCCTTCCATGTCATTTCATGTGGCTGCGATAAGAACTTCCCCACCTTTTGGGGGTACTGCATGGCGCCACATTTTATCTTCATTGTGGTCGGAGTTTTGAGTCAAGAAAACAGAAGCGATGTCATGGTATATTCTGACTCCTCCCTACCTACACACCCCTAAAGTTGGGGTTTTATTTGCCCCATATGGAGAATTCTTACAGAAGCCTATATTGCTTCAGCTATAGTCTTTTAAACTGTGACATCTTTTCTGTGACTTATTTTAAACAATTTTTGCTAATGTCTCAGGTTTTTCTAAGATCAGTAAGTCTAACAGGACACTCTAATGACATCATAAGCCAGTTGAAGAGCACCCAGTCATTTCTCTTGATGACGCCTGACTCCTGCATGTATTTACAGCCGTTCAATTTGTTTTCACCTGTCTTTCGTTCAGCTTATTCCAAGTAGTTATGAACATCATGTTACATTTTACCAAGCATGAACTTAATTATATATTTTCTTTGTTCTTATGTACTAAAATTTCTATTGAAGACTGTTTTAAATTGTTCCCTACCTTCTTCAAATTGCCGTTTTTTTTCTAGAAATATGTAATTCTCTTGGAGTGTGTCCTACAAGAGGAATGTGATAATAAGGATCCTGGTGGTGAAGTTAGTGTGTGTATAATGTGAACAGGGAAGGCAAACATATCACCCTGTAGGCTGAGATAGGGAACGTGATTTGTTTCCATGACTTAGGGTGCATTATAACTGCTGAGTGTTGGTGTCAGTTGTATTAAACCACTAAAAAGTGGAAATAAGTCATATATATGGCCCCACCGGTTGATGGATGCTATTTTTTGCGTTCACTAGCATTTTGTATGGGTTTCCTTTGATTCTATTGGAATTTTTGCTGCTTCGTTTCTTTATGAATTATGATTACCACAAGATTGTTATGGCTGAATCTCCATTTTAGGTTTTGGCTTGTTTTTCAACCTTAAAAATAATGATGTATTTCCCTTTGCAAATTGAGATAGTTCTGTTTTGTACATATTCTCTCAAACTTTTGTCACCATTTTTGCAAGTACAAATAAAGATGGTAGAAATAATCACCACAGTGCTCCTAAAGTAGGTTACTTCTAGCATCGGTAACAATGTTTTGTTACATTGTGAGGAAACTTCCCTGTACTAAGCTAGCATAGCATTTCTAAGAAAAAGAGAACCAGAAGACTCAGGGGGTGGGAGTGGCTGTGATGAGCAAGTGTGTCATCTGGAACCATCCTCCCAGGCCCAAGGGCCCATGTGCCCATGCCTAAGAAATATCAGCATATATGTATATTTTTAATTACATGTTCCTTCCAATTAATGATTTCTGTGGCCTTTGAAAAATGATGTTATTAATGTAATGATTATACAATCCAGCTCTTCTTGAGTTATGTGTATGTAGTTGTTTTTAACTACACATGCACACACATATATTATTACCTTCCTTGCATCTCTTTTTAACAAAACAATCTTTTAAAACACTGTATGTTGTTATGTAAAAAAGAGTCAACACAAGGTTTCAGTTTTATTTTTAAGGTTTGTTTTTTTTTTTTTTAGTTTAAAAGTGGAATATATGTTTTCCTTAGCTGTAAAAGCACAATCAAGGCAACATGATAAGTGAGTCAGTGTTGTAAAAGTAAAACTAATTTTGCCTTCACTCACATGAGCTATAGAAGGAGGAAGCTTTATTGTCCCTGGGAAGGTGATAAGGCAGAGTAATTGTATATTATACTGTCCTGGAACATCTGCCTGAAGACTGTTGGAGCAATTCATCTATCATGGACGATACAGCATGTTTTGTCTTTTTGCTTTAACCCGTCCCCACTGCTGGCCTGCGCGGAGGTTTTGATAGGGACTGCGCCTGGGCCGGGGCTCACATTAATCAGTCCCCTTGTTCAACACTCCAGCTGACATAATTACAACCTGCGCACAGCAGTTATTCAAGTCGAGTCCTTGTCACTCGTGGTGCGAAACTACACAGCTCAGATCCCGGAGGAGATTGCCTTATCACACAGAACAAGGG
Organism: Pongo pygmaeus; assembly: GCF_028885625.2. NCBI lineage: Eukaryota > Metazoa > Chordata > Mammalia > Primates > Hominidae > Pongo > Pongo pygmaeus. The sequence continues at coordinate 90,127,086 of NC_072390.2, forward strand.
CTCGCAGGAGTCGAAGAGAATAGAAATGGGAAAATGTCTTCCGGGAGTACTATATATTCCTTTAAAATAAGACATTTGAGAGACTTACAAGGGACAAAGGGAAGCATTGTGTGCAGGGACTGAAATGAACCAGTTATTATTTTTAAATGGATTACATGGAGCATTTTTGTAAAAATGGACATAGATTATTAAATAAATTCAGTGGTCCCTCATCGTCAGTGACTCTTCTCTATTACTTTTCCTTCAAAGGTGATCACAGAACTTTCGCATTATAAAAGGTTTACGTTCTCTTTGTACGACTTAATACAATTAATAAAGTATGCATTTTTTGATTAATACTCAGCAGCTGTAGACTTAGGGAGCTCTGTACAGCATAGAGTTAAAGCTAGGAAACATTTTTTCGAAAGACTTTTCAAAGATAAGTGAGTTCACTCTTGCCTATGGCAACGTAGTATAAATATTGGACTGACAGAGCCCCCAGAAAATGAACTCTCTTATCATATGTTGCACCTTCCCCCTCTACCTCTCCGTGGGATGGATCACCCACCAGTGCCTGCAGTATGCCAGGTGTGGAGGATGGAATCTCTCAGACACTTACATAGTATTTAAATTTTATGGCTGCCCTTGCCGCACCTCTAATACCCTAGGTGAGTCTAAGAGCTTGTGGTGACTTATGTGACCAGGCCTGCCAGACTGCCCGCTAAACTGTGCTCCTATACATGAATGCCAGAAGTTGTTTTAAATCTAGTCTTTTTCCCTTAGACATTATTAGATTGTCCCAAGTAAAGCCAGGTTCTGGCTTGAACTCTCAGAAATACTGTGAAACATGATGCTGCTTCAGTAAAAATTTTACGTACATCACCTTAAATTTGAAAAGCTTTCAACTGGAAAAATACAGTAAATTATTCATATATGCACACATATATATGTAAATACTTTAACTGCTTGATTTGTAAAGTAATATTTTTTTCTAGACAACTTATTTCAAGCCAAAGTTGTATGTTTTATTTTATAGAGTTCATGTCCTTTTTGGGAATATATTTCTGTCTACCATTTTTACTGTACCTAACCAGTCTAAAAAAAATGATGGCTTGGATTTTTGGAGGTTGGTTAGGCTCCATTTTTCTGTTGTACTTCCTTAAAGATAGATCTTTTTCTCCTCAGAAGTTTTTCATCCATCTGCCTTTTCTGGTTTTGCAGCATCTCACTTTGCTACACCTAGCGAGTTAACAGAAGTGGAAAGAATAAAACTTTTCCTATGAGGGAATAAATATGTAGTGATGAAGAGTTCGGGGGTCTATATTTATTTCAGAGTGGCAAGATAAAAATGAGAAGAATTTCTACTCTGCCATCCAGGCAGGAGATTAGTGAAAGGAAGTGATTCAATATGTAAGGCTAATTCTGCATTTTTATTTTCAGATTCTGAGCATCAAGCAATATTGAATAGATTGAAAATACTGCTTGATGCTCAGAATATCAACTTTGAAAAAATGTTTTGGTAGTCACATATGTCTGGGAGATACTCTCCATATTGTATCCCCTATCCACTCCCTTCACACTCACAGTAATCAGCATATTAAAGACTCGGAGAATCCCTTTAGTCAGGACACACCTCTAGTTCTGTGTACTGATACATGCCAGACTTCTGTGGCCACGAAGGCGCTTTCCCCAAAGCCCTAGGAGTATCCTGCTGGATTATTTCTATTTCACTGAAGGGGAGGCAACCACTAAAGTCTGCTGCATGTTTTTAGCTCAGACTTTAGCGTGTTCGTTCTTCATCTGCCCCCATTGTAAGGCATATAATAATTGAGTAAACTTACTAAGTTTTATTTTACTTCTATGAGCTTTTAGCGTGGTGAGGATATCAGAGGAAAGTCTTCCAGCTGCTCTGCGTTTCTCACACACTTTCTCTTCTTCTTTATACCAGCAATGTATCAGTATATGATGATATGAAACAGTTAATGAAATGTATTTTTTCTCTTTGGGGCTAAAGAAAAAGAATCAGGGAGAAATCCAGGTTCTCCAGGGCTTGCCCTTGCTGGAAGCCCTGCCCTCCTTCCTGTGATATGGGTGACAGTCCACCTCAGCCTTGTGTTTGAATCACTGCACAAACTCAAAGTTAGTGGGACTGTTCCTGAAATGCTAAATTCCGAAGAACTCATTTGGGTTTCTGAATGAAAAAGTTCAGTGTCACTTCCTGCCATTTCTTCCTTGTGATTTTCATTGTTTTTCTATGGAGCGCAGGGTAGAAAGGAAGATGTTAAAGTCGGTGCCGCTTCTTATTGGTTGTAGATAATATGATTGGAGATTAGAATAGAGTTGTAATTTAAGTGGAAGGGAATGTGGGAAACATGAAAGGTGAACAGAGCATGGGGATTTATTCACAGTCCTGAAACAGAAGGAGCAAGTGTAACTCTGGGTGAAAATCTCACACGATAAATATATCCAAAGCAGTGGCATATCAGTATGTAAGTTTGCTGTTAACATAATTTGAAATCAGTAGAAGTTAGAAAAGCGTTTGGAATAATGTGGAAAGCAAGACAATTTCAGGCCATTAGCAGCTGAAGAGTCACTGAAGGGCAGACGCAGCAGTCCTCTAAGTGGACACGGTGAGTTTTCAACCTTTTCAGAATGTTCACGTTTTCTTTTATGCAGCACAGCACAGCTTTTTGTTAGTGCTCTTAACGTGCACAACTCTTTTGTCTTGTCAAATCGTATCCTCTTTGAGGGCATGCCCACAGTGATTTGTTTTTAGGCTTCTTTTTATGTAGTACCTACTAAATAGGTTTTAAAAATTCATTTTGAAAGTAAAAAGTCAATACATAGGAAGGTAGACTTCTCTTGTAACCTATATACTTTCCATATAAACCGAAGCAGTAATCAGGTTTAAATTATTTGTCTTCTGAAGTGCCTATGATTGGGTCTGAAAGGCTGGCCTTGCTCCCAGACGTTTAGAAAAGCAGCTAGATGTGCACAGGTTTCCTGTGGGTCACAGAGAGGCCAGCGCAGCGACTGCTGTTCAGGAGCCTCTCAGAGGCACATGAGAGCCTGTTGGCTGCTCGCGCAGAGAGCGCATGTGGACACCTGGACAGCCGCGTGACCTGGAAGCATGGGAGTTTATCCTCTCGAGGGTGGTGGATGAGACCAAGAATGCGTCAGTGTTCATCCACTTCTGTGCTAACTTACAAGTTTCTTTCTCTTATGAGGCACTGTGCTGTTTTAGAATCACTTTTTATCACATAATAAACGTGAACAGAAATATAACTGAGAAATGGAGAGAAAAATTCAATGTGCATCAATTTGTCCTAAGAACTAGTTTCAAAGAATTGAGATTTATGAAAAGCAAAAAGTAATCAGTAAATGATCTAATGCAAATTATCCCATTCAATAAATAGCTACCAGTTATAATAAAGGAAAATAAAATTCATAAGATTTAGAGCAAGGTGATCCAGAAACTCTCTAATTAAAATTTCCTCTTGCTGAAAATGTCCAAAGGATTGTATTTTGTGATTACCTCAGATTGCTGTAAACTCTTTTTATCTGAATAAAAAAAGAGACTTTGGGTAATTCTGTGTGTAGTGTAATAGTGTAATATGGTGCCATTATTTTTAAATATCTAGTTTACTTAAACTCTCCTAACATTTACCAGTTTTGTACATTATTATTACCATTTGGAGTCAGAGTCTTGCCACCATACCTGCATTCCCAGCACTTCTCTCTTCCCGTTTTCCTGCAGTACCCCTTGTAGGCATTCCTATTTTTTGTCCAGGAGGTGTCCTGAAGACAGCTTCTTGGTGTATAGGCTGCATCTGGTGTTTGTAAAGAATAAAGAAGTTAGCTCCATTCTCCACCACACCCTCTCCTCTCTTCCCTGTTTTGATTATAGTATTCCTTCTGGTTTCCTAGAGATTACAGCTTGAGTTTCCTCATTTAAACCTTTTGCTAAATTCATCAGATTGACTCCTCCCTGTGTAAACACGAGGATCCCGGCACGTAAGCACATCCATCTCTGCCCCAACTGTCAGCTGTGCCGCTCTGCTGTGGTTTGTCAGGTTTACATTCCTGGCAATGCTGTACAATCCGGGTGTTTTTCAAATAGATGTTTGGTCGTATTTGCTTTATATGTAGAACACTTAAAGATATTTTTATGAATAGCCAAAATGATCCAAATACACTGAGCAAAACAAAAGTTTTCTTGGACTTGGAAATCCTTCAATAAAAATAATTATCATCAGTAGTTTACTAGGCTTCCTTTGAATACACATTTAATACATTTACATCTCTATATGTATAAATGTATGTATTTTCCATGTATACATTTTATCTGTATATGTATGTGCATATATTTCATATATCTGTGGGTATATATGTGCACAGATACTCTATGTGTATATATTTTATATGTGTATATATTTTATATGTGTATATATTTTATATGTACTTGTATGTCTGTATGTGCATGCACACACTGTATGTGTATATGTATTTTATGTGTGTATGTGTATATGTGCACATATACTGTATGTGTATATGTGAGTATTTTATGTGTGTATGTGTATATGTGAGTATTTTATGTGTGTATGTGTGTATGTGAGTATTTTAGTGTGTATGTGTATATGTGCACATATACTGTATGTGTATATGTGAGTATTTTATGTGTGTATGTGTATATGTGAGTATTTTATGTGTGTATGTGTATATGTGAGTATTTTATGTGTGTATGTGTATATGTGAGTATTTTATGTATGTGTATATGTGCACATATACTGTATGTGTATATATGAGTATTTTATGTGTGTATGTGTATATGTGAGTATTTTATGTGTGTATGTGTATATGTGCACATGTACTGTATGTGTATATGTGAGTATTTTATGTGTGTATGTGTATATGTGAGTATTTTATGTGCATATATGTATATGTGCACATATACTGTATGTGTATATGTATATATTTTATATGTGCCATAGGTGTATATGTGTGTGCACACACACTGCATGTGTATATGTATATGTGTGCACACATACTTTATGTGTATATGTATAAATTTTATGTATACATATATGTGTATATGCACACACATACCATATGTATATATTTTTGAAAAGCTGAAAGGACCCATACCTCCATATATCTGGGACTTGATTTTTTTTAACTTAATAATGTATCCTATTAGTCTTTCCATGTTCGTAAGAGCTACCTTATTCTATTTAATGGCTTTTATACAACAAGTAAGGTTGAATGCCCAGATAGTACACGCACCGAGCTTTCTTCCACAGGGTTTACTGAGAGGAACTCACAGAGGCAGTGCAGCAGTTGTTGCTCCTCTCGTCAGTTTATCTCAATAACCTGCCGCATTCTGGAGCAACACGCAAGGATTTTGTGGTGCCGGACATCAGACTCCGGGGAGGTGTCTGGCTCTTACGCTGTGGGACTTTTAAGCTTCACAACTGGAGAAGATCCAGCCCCTCCATGCCTCTGAGGGTGTGTTTACAGGTGAGGTTGAGCGGTCCTGTGACCTAGCCTACCAGATCTCTCACCTTGTTCTAACATCAGTAACCGTACATGGTTGGGGAAATGGCTTCTCTTTCCCCTGATGAGGCCGTGCTCTCCCAGCCAGGATGTGGTTGATTTCCATGGAACTCTGTAGGAGAAGCTAACTCTTAGCACTCAATGGTATACAATTCCCTAGTATGGATGCACTGTACATTTACAACCCATTTCTCTATTCATGGACATTTAGTTTTCAAATTTTGCCTAGTGTTTAGCTGTTCTAAAATTGATTTAATGACTTGTGGATCATCTAGAAATTGAGCTCTGAACTTTCAAGGGTATGTGTATATTTTAAACTTGAAGGATACTATCAAATGTTTTTCAAAAGCTTTTGCTAACTTACACCATTACCAGAAGTATATCATTTTCCCTTACCATTATTTAATATGATCAAACTTATTAAATTTTGCCAATCTGTTACCTTAAGTTTTAATTTGCATTTCCTTAGTTTTTAGAGACCTTGATCACTGTGTAATGATTACATAACTATCTGTATTTCTCCAATTATGAATTGCTTATTCATATTTTTTAGTTTCTGAGATTTTTATCTTTCAAAAAAATTAATCAATGGAACCCATTTTGGAATCCTTATTAATCGCCAGTTTTTTATTTTATTTTATTATTATCATACTTTAAGTTTTAGGGTACATGTGCGCAATGTGCAGGTTAGTTACATATGTATACATGTGCCATGCTGGTGTGCTGCACCCATTAACTCGTCATTTAGCATTAGGTATATCTCCTAATGCTATCCCTCCCCCCTCCCCCCACCCCACAACAGTCCCCAGAGTGTGATGTTCCCCTTCCTGTGTCCATGTGTTCTCATTGTTCAATTCCCACCTATGAGTGAGAACATGCGGTGTTTGGTTTTTTTGTCCTTGTGATAGTTTACTGAGAATGATGATTTCCGATTTCATCCATGTCCCTACAAAGGACATGAACTCATCATTTTTTATGGCTGCATAGTATTGCATGGTGTATATGTGCCACAATCACCAGTTTTTCTATATGTTGCATAGTTTTACTCCTTTTCTTTGCCCTACCTTTTAACTTTATTTATGATGCATTATGCTATATAGCAGAATTAAATGTGTAGGCATATTTTCCTACACATTTTGGTATATAGCAGAATTAAATGTGTAGGCATATTTTCCTACACATTTTGGTAGCATTTGGACTTTGCTTTTTCTTTATGGGAATTCTTTCTAACTAAGATTATAAAAATATTTTTTCTATCATTTTTATAATTTGGTTTCCTTATGGTAAAATTTTTTAATCCAAATGGTGTGTAATTTTGTATGGTGTAGGACAATAAGTCACTTATTTTTCCTATAAAATAAGCAGTTGAATGGACACCATTTATTATATAGCCCATCATTTCCTAATTGATCTGAAATGACATCTGTGTTTCTTATATACATGGATCTTTGTGCTGTCTGTTCTGTTCTAGTGATGCATGTGGTTCAGCACTCCAAATGACATGCATCTATTTGCTAAACATCGTTGATAACATGTTCCCTTTTAGGCAGAGGAATTTGAGGTTCTTTATTCTTGTAGCTTTTAACCAATTTTAAATTTAAACAGCACAAATGTTCAGTAATCTAAAATTATCAGACTCTTTCCTTATGGGTCCTTTAGTGAGAACATAAGTTATAAAGGAGTATATATCTTAGGCTGTCTTACATAAATTGTGAAACAAGCTCTGAGTTTATATATTGGAGCACATTCTTCCAACCTACAGTGAGCTTTAAAGCAACATATATGGAGGCTTATATTCCCCTCTACTGTGAACATTTTTTGTCTTTTTTTTTTAGGATTTATTTTTGCCCAGAAAATTTATAAATCATAATTAATCCTGGTAAATAAATGTAATTAACTTCTTGAGTTTAATTTACATAAAGATTTTCTTTGGATTATTCTATATTCATTTTGGAATCATATTACGAAGATATAGTAGAAACTCCCTTTCAACTGAACTTTTATATAAACATGTATAATATTGTATAGAGTAATTCTTTTTGTGGATGTGGGTTTTTAAAGTATACTATAAACAGGCCAAAAATAAAGAAATTGCATACCTGCCTAATTAACTTTGCACACATGATACACACCTCACACGTGCTCATACATACACTGTAACTGTTTGGGAATCTATTTTTAGTCAGATGAATTGCAGTTGCTTTTCATGTATAATAGGAAAAGCGCCGATAATGACTCACATAGTTGAACTCGTTTGTGTTTAACATAAAAACTAGTGGTAGGAAGAAAAAATGAACAGGTACCTACCGTATTACCTGAACATACTTAATGTTATTTACCTTAATCCTCATGATGGCATTCTGAGGTACATGTTGTACTACCATAGAGCAACCAGAAAAGAAAATGTTCTGTAGTCAAAAAATTTGAGAAGCAAAATGTTAAGCAAAACTAAGCATATTTCTTTAAATAGAACTTTCAAAATTTTTATTTCAATTTAGATTGTGGGTTTTTTTTGTAATTTTCTTTTTCTGCTTAAGTACACATTGTGAGTTTCTAAGAGGAAAATACAGTCTGCTGTATTGCCCCTACTTTCCTGAACACGGATCTCCTCACGTTTGTACTTACGGTTTTTCTTAACATCTTTTAGCATCTTCAGAAATAATATTTTTTGGAGAAGGGTCTTATAAACCTTTATACAAATTTCATGTATTTTCTGTTCATTTTTGTTGTATTTATGATCTTTTGACTTGCAGTATTTTATAGTATTCGTGTAGTCAAGTTTATATTTGACTTTATGATTTCAGCTTTTATTATACTTAGCAGTGTATATTTGAATAAAAGGCAGAGTTTTCCTTTCTAAAAACGTATTTCCAGAAGAGGAATTTATATATTTCTCTTGTTGTAAATAAACTAGAAAAATTGCAGTAAAAAGCAGTAGAGTGATTGGTTATAATGTGGAGTTCGTGACATACTCTTGGAGGACAAATGGAAACAACTGCTGTAGTGTTACGTGATTGGGCAAATGTAGCTGGAGACAGAATCTCCAGTGACAACATCATTTTTGGAGTCAAAATATGCTGTATCTCAAACTGAAGGAGGGACTGACAATATTGTGCTCTAGAAAACTGTTAGGAGATCACAGAAATGACTATAGTGATAGACACGCATATGAAGAGTTTGAATAGTTTATAAACATGAGTTGTAAAGGCAGTAGTTCCAAAGTAATACATTATTTTAAAATAATAGGTTAACTTAAATATGTATATATTCAAATCAACAAAACATATATACTATGTATGTGGTTGCTTGCTTATACTTTATAGATTCAGGTGGACTCTCCCTCCAGCTCCCCACTGCACCCTCATTTTTTGACCCTTTTAGAAAAATTAAGGTTAATTTTATATTGAAAGTCATATTTTTAGGTTCATACTCTATTTAAGTATATATGACTTCACATTCACTTAAGTCTTTTTTTTAGTTTCATAATTCTTTTTAAAGCAGTTATGTGTAATCTATCCAGAATTTATTGTGAAGCCTCTTTAATTTATCATGGAAGAATTTAACCCACTATGTAGTGCCTTGCATTACCTAAACCATATTTTAACCCATGAAATTAATTGCCACTTTCATTCTAAATATCACCCTCAATTTCCCACTTTAATGATTAGAGTTTCATTAAGTATAATAATTTTCAAAAATGCAGTGCTTCACTTGCATTTGTTTTTCTTGTCTTTGGCTGTTTAGTCTTTTTTCCCCCACCTTTAAATTAAAATTAATGGATGGGTGAGCTTTCCTGTGACACAGCCACAACACTGCAGGTGTTCAGACTCCCTCCCTGTATCCCTTTCCCAACTCCAGTCCCCCTGGGCAGAGTCACTGTTAACTAGTGTGATCCTCATAGACCTGGTGCTGTCCATACTCCTGTGCAGAACTGTAATATGTGTGCGTTATATGTATGTATAATTACTTTACACACACATCTATATATAATTGACTTTCTGTGGTGTATATTATGAATGTGTATATGTACACACACCTCTAATTGCTTTTAGTACATATTGTTTTACATGTAGCCTTTCTCAATTTGCGGCAGACATCTTTCTCTGCCAATATGTCACGTTATATGTATGTTTCTATATGCATGCATTTATAAAGATAAGTACATGTAAAAAGTTACTGCTGCATCACATTCTGTGATATAGCCCGTTCCCTCCCTATAGATGATTGTTAACAACTCTTACTGTAATAATCATAGAGCCATTTAACCATCACTCTCAAAGAGTTCTCAAAAAAATCTTGTTAGAATTGTAGTTGTGTTAACTTTATAGATTCCTTTAGCAGCAATTGATATATTTAACATTAAGCCAACCCATACAGATATGTGATGTAAGTCTCTGTTTAGCAAACTCTCCCTTATTTTTTATTGATATTTATACATGTGTCATAATTCAACTGTTTTGTGTTGTTTTTTTAAAAGAAGTGTTTTTTATATATTACATAAGGGAGTTTGAGTGCACACATCCATAAAAGAAACAATTGGGCCACCGCACTCAATTCAATTTTCTGTTCTTTTAGCCCCCCCCTTCAGCTAAACTACTACTATTATTTTCAATGAATCTTTGTAAGATTTACTAAGTCATTTCTGAAGCCATCCATGGCACACACAAAAATACGCATTCTAAAATAGTGAGCAATCACTCCATGCTGTCAAGTGGTTCCCCCAAAATCACCTAGGAAATAGGAATTCTTTCTTTTTGGAGCAGCATGGAAAACATAGAGTAGTGAAGTGGGGAGATAAGCAAAATGGAAAGTGGGTTGCGGGAATGAGAACGCTCTTCGGGCGGTGGGTGTAGGAGCTTTCTGTTGTCTAGAGTCTCTTTCCCAGGCCTGACATCATAACAGACCTGATTGTTGCCGGTATTTCAAGACAGCCACTACTTTTACAAAAAAAGAAATTGGGGTAGTGGGGCCGATGCATGGATTTTCCTGGGGAAAATGGGAATTAATATTTGTTTAGAATCTCTGTGTGCTGGGCACTCTCCTGGGTACTTATCCTATAACATCTGTGCCAAGCTCTCTGCTGTTTGGTTTATCAGTTAGATAATATTATTAACACATATTAATAAATACATAGAAATTACCTGGGTATGTCATAGTGATATTAATTTATTATTGGCCCGGTTCTCTCTAGTACTGTAGTTAACTCTAGATTTTTGCCATACCAGCTGACAACCACTGTCCCGTGAGTGATTCTGTGTTGGTGCTGGGTGGGCAGCTGTGATCTGGGAGGAAAAGAGCCATGCAGAATGATGAGGTCTACCAGGCAGAAATGTCTTGCTACCTGGTTCATTGTGATGGAGTGGCAGGTGAATACACAGATAAGTATAATAGAATAGAAAGTCCAGAATTCACCTTACATAATTAAAATACTGACAAAGGTGGCATTTCAAGTCAGTGGGGAAAATCTGACTTTAACAAATGTTATTGAAAGAGCTGAGTATCAGTTTGGATCCACATTTAACTCACTGTAGGTTGATTTTGAATCAAATCTAGTGTTTAATGTGATATAACGCAACTCTACAAGTACTAGAACCAAATTTGGAACAGTTGTTTTATAGCTTCCAAATAAGGAAGCCATAGAACAAAAGAGCAAAATTATCAACATTTGCTTTCACAACCCACCATAAGCAAAGTCAAAAGAAAAAAAATGAAACTGAAGAAAAAAAGTCTGCAACTTCTGTCCCAAAGAGCCAGTCTCCTTAATTTATAAGAGAATGACCAACAATCATTTAGAAAAAAAGAGCAAAAATATGAATGAACAGTACATAAAAAAGAAAATATACATTGCTTTTCAGTATTTGAAAAGATAACCTCTTTGTTTACAAGAGAAATGCAGGTTACAACTTAAAAATTAAAACTCCAATGAGATACCATTGTTTACCCACCATATTGGCAAAAATTGAAAAATTTGGTAGCCCCCTACCTTGACAAGCATGTACAGAAACAGGCTGTCAAACATTGTTAGTGGAACTGTAAATTGCTGCATTCCTCTGAAGGGCAGTATGGCAGAATTTATCAGAATTCACGCCCGTTGACACTTGAAGCAGTTGCAGTTGTCATCCTGCGATTGTCATGGCACCTGGAGAAATGGAAAACATTCTATAAGATTATTCACTGGAACCTTGTTTATACTAGCAAATGATTGGAAACATCCTAAATGCCCATCAGTGGAGAATCAGTTAGATAGAATAGGCTGTGTCCACACTGAAATACTATGAAGCTGTTAAAAAGGAGAAAAGAAGGTAAGGGTGGGAGTAGAGACATGTAGGGAAGATAAGCGTGCCCTTCGGTGTTCGATACGGTGAGGCCCCATGCTGTGTTGTTCCATGGAAAAGCGAGATGCCAATGTGTATGGTGCCCCTGCATTTAGCCAAGGGGAGTGGTGAGAAAAGAATATAAGACATATCTGTAGCTTGAAAAAGTAGTGTTTACTTCTCCCGAAAGATTGAGAAGAAGTTAGGGATTGTACCTAGCTGGTCATCTGGGACACAGTGGACAGTGGGGACAGTGCTGGAGGGAGACTTCTGTCACATCCATTATTGGATGCTCTGTTGTTTAACAACTTTGGTGGTATAATTTTAATAACCAAAATAAACATCAAATTTTTTAAAGCTCCTTTCTCCTTAGGTTCGATAACATAATCAGGCTTTTTGTGTCCATAGGTCATAAGTGAGTGTGTAGTACTGACTAATGATTTTGTGGAGTTCTAGAAGTGCTTGTGGTGTTCTGTTTATTATTTTAACATACATCGCCTTTGAACAGAACAAGAAATTTCCTTTATTATGTGTTTTTTAAGAAGCCCTAAAATGCACGGGTCCCATCTTGGGCCCTTTTGCTAATCAGTCACCCCGTGCTTTAAATTCTATACATCAAAGCTGCTCAAGATTTTCAACATGTTATATTCCAAAATTTAATTTGAAATGCACTCTCAGAATGCCTTTTCCGTGAAAGCGATGCGTGCTGTTTCTATTCTGCCGAGCCCTGCAGGAATCCCGGTGAGGAGTGTGAAGCTTGGTGCTGGGGAATCTCACTTCCCTTCCAGCAGGCTCCCTGCTCATCGTGAGGAACATCTTTCGCTTGTGAGGGCCAGGAGAGGTTCTTCCTCAGCGGAAAGCCTGGTGGCACGTTCTGTCACGTGGAGCTGTAGCAGTAGAGCAGAGTTGAGAAAGGACAGGGCAGAGCTTAGTATTTTGCTGAGAGCTGCGGATTCGGTAGCTTTTCTCTGTGTTGACGCTGACTTTGCGCTGTGTGCCGGAGCCATGCAGTGTGTGTTGCTTACCTTTCCCTTCCGTCATTTCCTGCCTACCTTTAGAACTGGGAGCCACAACTGGAGCCCAGGAATAGCTTTTTCCAACTCTCTGACTTCCCAGGTGAAGATTTTGTGTTTATGTGCACTTACCTTCTCTAAAGAAAAAGATAATGCATAGATTACATTCAGTCCTTTGGTAGTTTGCTGTACTAACCTCATTTTTTAGTTAAGGAAAAGAGATCTCAGAGTTGAGGTACTTTCCTGAGCTCACAGAGCCATTCTGCAGGTGCTGAAATTCTCATGTGGGGAATGGACCCGGCTGCCTGACTTGACACCTAGGGGTGTTTCCTCTGCACCATGGGCGTCTGCTGCCAGGAATAAGAGGAAGAGAGTGGGGATAGAACTGATCCTAGTGTTGGTTAGGAAACTGGATTGAAGGTCACAGTTCTTAGTGAATCCCCAGGGAAACTGCTCAGTCATTGCCTGTTTCACTTTCTCCTTCATTCAGAAATGTGCACCAGTATCTCTTTCTTCCTAGTTCATTTCAGATGGAAAAACTGTGACATGAGTTCTTCCTAGCATTCTTCATGTTAAAGTATACATGTAACCCTTTGCATTTTTCTGAGAAATTTGACTTCTCATAAATTTTCTTAAAAGAAAAATTTCTTAACTCTCCCATAGGGAAACACCAAGATGCATATAGATGGTGACAGAAATAAGCTTCTTGGCTTGTAATAGGAGGTCCCAGGTGGCAGAAGAGGGAAATTCAGAGATAAAATAAGGTCTAGGGATATTTCCAGAGGAGCAGTGCGAGGCCAGGAGGAGTCACACCAGCTCAGGAATGGGCCTGGTATCCTTAGTTTACGTCTTCTTCACCCAAGGTATCTGCTGTGCGGTGATTAGTAAAGAGGGTTCGAATCGGGAGTGTGTGTGTGTGTGTGTGTGTGCGCGCGCACATGCATGTGTGTGCCGGTATGATGAGGTTGTATGCAGCATTGGTTCGAATCAGGTGTGTGTGTGTGTGCATGCATGTGTGTGCCGGTCTGGTGAGGTTGTATGCAGCATTGGTTCGAATCGGGAGTGTATGTGTGTGTGTGTGTGTGCATGTGTGTGCCGGTCTGGTGAGGTGGTATGCAGCATTGGTTCGAATCGGGAGTGTGTGTGTGTGTGTGTGTGTGTGTGTGTGTGTGTGTGTGTGTGCATGTGTGTGTCGGTATGGTGAGGTATGCAGCATTGGTTCGAATCGGGAGTGTATGTGTGTGTGTGTGTACATGTGTGTGCTGGTATGGTGAGGTTGTATGCAGCATTGGTTCGAATCGGGAGTGTGTGTGTGTGTGCGTGCATGTGTGTGCCGGTCTGGTGAGGTTGTATGCAGCATTGGTTCGAATCGGGAGTGTATGTGTGTGTGTGTGTACATGTGTGTGCCGGTATGGTGAGGTTGTATGCAGCATTGGTTCGAATCGGGAGTGTATGTGTGTGTGTGTGTACATGTGTGTGCCGGTCTGGTGAGGTTGTATGCAGCATTGGTTCGAATCGGGAGTGTATGTGTGTGTGTGTGTACATGTGTGTGCCGGTATGGTGAGGTTGTATGCAGCATTGGTTCGAATCGGGAGTGTATGTGTGTGTGTGCGTGCATGTGTGTGCCGGTCTGGTGAGGTTGTATGCAGCATTGGTTCGAATCGGGAGTGTGTGTGTGTGTGCGTGCATGTGTGTGCCGGTCTGGTGAGGTTCTATGCAGCATTGGTTCGAATCGGGAGTGTGTGTGTGTGTGTGTGTGTGCATGCATGTGTGTGCCGGTATGGTGAGGTTCTGTGCAGCATTGGTTCGAATCGGGAGTGTGTGTGTGTGTGTGTGCATGCATGTGTGTGCCGGTCTGATGAGGTTCTATGCAGCATTGGTTCGAATCGGGAGAATGTGTGTGTGTGCACGCATGTGTGTGCCAGTATGGTGAGGTTCTGTGCAGCATTGGTTCGAATCGGGAGTGTGTGTGTGTGTGCATGCATGTGTGTGCCGGTCTGGTGAGATTGTGTGCAGCATTGATTCGAATTGGGAGTGTGTGTGTGTGTGTGCATGCATGTGTGTGCCGGTCTGGTGAGATCGTGTGCAGCATTGGTTTGAGGAAGGAGATTAGCAGCATGTGATAATTAGCAGTAGCTGCACATCAGGCAAAACTCTGAAATTTGAATGACTTAAAAATTTATTGCTCACTGAGGTAAGGGCCCATGGAGGCTGAGAACCTCTTCTTCTTGGTAACTTTACCACCTGCATATGTGGCCTCTAAGGTTCCAATGGCAGGAAGAAGGGTGACAACAGCACGAGAGTTCTTTTCTGTTTGTTTTTGTTTTAGTGAAGAGATAGATCATATATTTGACAAGTGACCCATTGAAATTGCAACCTTTCTGGGTTTTTAATGTATTACCAGAATTGTGAAACCATTGCTACAAGCAGTCTTAGATTTGTATTACCCAAAGAGACTCCGTACACATTAACACTCACTCTCATTTCCCCAAACGCTTCCCAGTTCCTTCTTGTCTGCATATGTTTATGCTTCTGGTATGTATATGTTTAAAACATAAAATTACAAATATACATACACATATGTATTATATAATAGAACATAAAAACACGGTGTGTATATATACATCCTGTATACAAACATATGCACATATCTGTATAAGAATATATGTGTGGAATTGTCCTTAACGCCTTTTAAAATCTCAAGTTCCACACCACGTCTTTCTTGATTTATTTCATATTTTCAAATAAAAGAAGCTTCCTACCTTTTTAAATTCTCTCTCCTCCCTTTGTCCCCATATACGTCTTACCTGTTTCAGTAATAGTGCCCGGTTGTTAGATCCTACATGCTGTTTAGTTACTGAGAGATACTGGCTTATTTTTGTCCTAGATACAGCCTTCTTGAAAACAAAATAATCTGTTTTCAAAGTTATTTCTTCCTTCCTTCCCTGAATGTTAGGATTCATTGCTTATATTGTTCTCTATTTAAATATGCATCATACATTGAAATGTATTTATTTTGGCAATTTTAAATGATTGGTGATTGTCTTTGATGATGTTTCATGCCTAGCATTTTACATAAGGAAATAATATTGGCGGTACCAAAGAATCTACATTCCTGATAAACAGTACTAATTAAGTACAGTAGTAGCTTTTTGTTTTCTCTCCCAGTGTCAGTAAACAATGGTGAATTTAGGAGGTGTCTGTAATGCTGTAGAAAACATGTTGGAGATCTGCAGAATTAAGGGGGTAATTTGGAACAGTTTACCCAGCTTGAAGAACTCAAAAAAAAAAATTGTTCCTTTTCCTTTTAACGGTCATAAAAGTGGACATTTGTGTCAGTCACCTTCAGATGTTTTCCTGTGTTATTTCTGACATGATCCAGAGCTGTTACTCTAAGGTTAATTATACATTTAAGAGACTCTACAGTCCTATCCTTTGCTTAGAATGTGCTAGTGTCTCTGATATGTAAATTTTAAAGGGAAAGCTGGCTGTGATGTACTTGAAAACATCCAACATTCTGGCCTTGAAAACAGAAAACCTAGGTTAGGATTCTGCCTTAACCACTCACCAGCGATGCAGCCTGTGTAGCCAGCTCATCATTGTGATATTTACCTTCTTCTCTGTGAATTGTGTAGCAGTCTTGACCTCAGAGGGTCATGCTTGCCTTCGAAGTCGCCAAGTCAGTGGAGGTACCTGGCATACATTAGGTGCTTACTCTTTTTTTTCCTCTTACAGTGGTTGTTAGTTCACAGTAGGGAATTTATATATAAAGCAAGTTTGACAATTCGGTAGTGACTCATGAGAGAAAGAAACTTGTGTGCATACATTCACTGTCTTGCATGTATTTAGTCTAAGATCTCAGGGAAATTTAACACCCAGATTGACAGAGCCTTTGCCCAAAACAAGTTGAAAATAGCTGGGAAAATATCTGTTATTCTAGTTCTTTTTTATTTTTTAAAAAGGTGTTATTGTTATTTTAATTTTTAAAATATATATATTTAACCTATAAAACTTTATATTTGAAAAATAAGAGTAAGTGGGCATTGCAGTATAGCTGCATTAATATTTTGATGTATTTCTTTCTAGTCTTTTTCCTAGGCATAGAGGGATTTGATTTGTTCAGTTTAATTATACTGAGCAGATTTAGTTGTGCATGTGCATTTGATGACAAGCCCTGCCTGGAGATGGGAGGGAAGTAGCAGGAACTTTTCCAAAGGACTGTCTGGATGCAGGTACAAGACCTCTCCCAGAATATGAGACCCCCACTCATGAGGAACACGTTTGCGTTTCAGCTTTGTCCAGAGTCTGCAGGAAAGGACATCCCTGTACCCTCTGTCTGGGGAATACCATTCCTAGTGCCATTTACATTAATTCTGCCTCGCTTGGATGATACTTCCTATACTCCTCTTGTCAGGAGTGGATAGATACTGTATTTACTGAGTCTTTGAATTTCTAGTGTCATTGACTGCCTTTGTGTGTGAGAGATAACAGTTACTTTCACTTCCTTGACCAATATTTCCCAAGGTATATTCCCTAAAAAATAAACATGGTATAATTAAATATTATACTCAAAAGCAATTCTAATTAGAAGCGTTCAGGCAGTGTAGACCTACATAAAGTTCTTCTTAGAGCCTTTAACATTCTGAAGTGCACTGTGAGATGTGTTGGCTGACTACTGTTTCCTGATCTTATTTGATCATGGGAATCTTTCTTCTAAGAACATCTTGCAGGATTTTGTTATTCAGCAATACCTTTGGGAAATGGTGATAAACATATTGCTCTATTTTCTTCTGGCATTTAATTTTGGTCTGTAGTAAGTCTGAGGCCAGCATGGTTTGTTTGTTTCTTTCTAGATAACCCCTCAACACCTACTTGAAATTGTATAGGGCTCTTTTTATTACTGTTCTAAAAATGACAAAGACAAAAGGAAAACAGCTCCACGTGTGTATTCAGAAAGGGTCTAGACATGCAGTCTCTGTTGCAAAGGATCTGACAGGGATGAAGGAGCAAGCAGAACAGTTTGCCTCAAAAACCAGCACCCCATTCCCAGCTTGCTGATTATTTCAGGCCTTGCATTTCTAATTCTGCCGGAAAACACTGGGAGAGGAGCCCACCCCTGATTTCAGTGGCACCGTGGCATGGAATGTATGGGCCCTCCATTGCATTTTCCATGTCATCACTCTTAAGAGCCTGTACCATCACAGAAAACTCCACGAGATTCACATGTTGCCCAAATATTGGAGTTAAGCCTGGGAGCCGTTTCTAGCTACAATTCCATCTTCAAATTATTTTAGAGCCCACTTAGAAGCACCTTGCGTGAAAGAACTTAAAAGCCAAAGTGTCTTTGTTCCCCAGATGCTGTAAATTCAGTGGAGGCGACAGCATTTTCATTTTTGTACCACTCCTCAGTGGTGATAGGTGTGTTCTCAGGGATCAGCTAACACCTTCACTGCCCTCAAGTGGTACCAGAATAATTTGATATTAAAATAATAGTGCTTGGGATTTGGTATTTCTGGTTCTTCATAGAAATGAAGCTAAAAGACCAACTTAAAAATTTACACCAGGGTTATAAAAACTACCAGCCTCATAGGGCTGTTGTATTATATAAGCTAATTATTATATGAGTACAGCACTTAAAATAGTACCAAACACATAGAGACAGTGTTATCTAATGTCATTATTTGTAAGATAAGGTTATTGGTTTGACCTTAATTAGATTTACTTTCCTGTCTTACTTGGTAGGTCAAACTGTGCTGAAAATATTCGCAAACACATTCTGCATACTGGCAAACACGAAGGAGTCAAGATGTACAACTGTCCCAAGTGTGACTACGGGACCAACGTCCCTGTGGAGTTCCGGAACCATTTGAAGGAACAGCATCCTGACATCGAAAACCCGGACCTCGCTTACCTGCATGCTGGTAAGGGACAGAAACTGTGAAAACTTGTTTCTAACAGGATTTCATGTGATCACAGCAGTTATAATGCTATTTGTACATTACCATGATTTATTGTAATGGAGTAGAGTATGTGATAGTATCTGCTTCAAGACCTATAAAAAAGTACATTCCAGTTTTATCCACTCAACTATGAAAACAGGACTTTTCAACTGTATTTTATCAAAAAAGCAAATCTGACAAAGTAATTATTCGATGACTGTAAAGTTAATAATAGTAAATATTTAAAGCATAGTTGACCTGAAATGAGAGTAGTTGTTAAATCTTCATATTTTGACTAATGGCTAAAATTTTAATTTATTTCCCCAAAAAATGCTTGTGATTTGAAATGTTATGTCCTGTTTCTTGACACCATCATCTTCCAGTGAATGCCTAGAAAGAATGTGACCTGTGACCATGGAGTCAAGCGTCGTGGGTGGTAATGGTGCCGTGTGTTTCCCAGAAATTGGGAGGGGGCTGGCCCTAGGTTTGGGGAAGAGCTGGTGATGGGAGCGGCTGCTAAGAGGATTCTTGCCTCTTGGGTGGCAAGTCAGGCGCTCTGGAAGGTGTCAGCGATGTGGCTGCTACTGCAGAGTAAAGCAGATCCATTCCTCCAGCCCGACATTTTAATTAGCAAGTATTCCTTGAGTGCCAAACTCTGTGCAGAGCAGCAGAATGATGGATTATGGGTGCAAGGACCTATTTGAGTAGTAAATTTAGAGAAGCTTTCCAAGATTTAGCCCAAACAGCAGAGTTTGAATAAGGCCCGTTGATCAAGGATGTGCTTTAAGCAGATGTTTTGGGACCTGTTAGAGCTGCTTTTAAACCCTACCTCTCATTATTGGCCATATGACCTCAGGCAGGCTGACCTCACCAAGCCTGAGGTTTCCCATATGTAAATCTTCATGATAGTACCTACTAATAGGGTCATTGTGAGAATTTAAAAAGATAATGGCTATGAAACCAGAAGAGTCTGGGAGTTTGAATGAACTCTCCCCAGTCCCTGCTATGCTGCTCTAGGCATGAACATTTATGCCTGTCTGTGCCATATGATGGGGTCGTTAATAGTGGTGGGGATGTGGGGATTGTGATATATATCACACCAGAAATGCGAGTTTCCAGCTTCAAAATGCTTAAGCAATGTTTGTTCGCAAAATATCTATGTTAATAAGAAATTGAACTTGAGTAATTTAAGTTAGACTAGTTTTCTTAATACACTTGACAATATGTAGATAGAGGCTCATTACTCTTCTTTCATATTTCTCAATTGATGTTCGTATGATTGACTTATTTAAGTAATGTCGAGTGTGTGATTTAGTAATTTTTCTGCTATCCAGGGCTGTATTTGGCAAACAAACAAAAGCAGAGGTCTCTGCTCATTCCCTTTTGGTGAGGTTGTCACTGAAAAGGTTTTGAAACTAGATAGTTTATCAGCTTTAGTTCATAAAAACAGATAAAGTCGAGTTGAAATATCTCTGGCCATAAGTGCCTATGGGTTCTTCATAAATACGGACCCATAACCTTACAGATACCAGAAACACCACCTGTGAAGGAGCTGCTCCTAGCAATGGCCAGGCCACAGGGACCAGATCCATGGTGGGCATCAGCAAAGTGTCCTCCTCGAGGTGGCCTTGCTCTGTCTCCTTTCCAGGTGCAAGATTGACATATCTGTCTCTCTCTTCCATTATACCAGTTACACATGAAAAACGGATTGTTCCCTAAAGTACAGTGAGTAAATAAGAGAAAAATAAAAACATTACTTATCTTTAAAAAAAAAAAAGACTGTAAATACTGTGATTTGGTTGAGATAATATAAAGTTTAGTTGAGATAATATTTGGGAATTCATATATTAAAGTGGGGTATTTTATTTTTTATTTGAAAACAGTTCTGCAGAAAGAGGTTTGTGTGCAAATGTGCTATACCCTTGGTATCTCTACATTGGTGTATAACTGCAGTTATGTGATGTAATTCACGCAAGTAACACAAAACTGGAGTTCAGTGGAGACCCTGATTCAAGTCTATGTAAAGACAGGCGTCTCTGAGCTTCAGATTCCTTATCGAAGAGTCTAGGAGTTTGAATGAACTATCCCTAGCCCCTGCTGTGCACCTGTAGGCATGACCTTTGGGGAAGATGGGCTCCAACTTAAGTTGATCATTCTCTTGATGTCTGGCCCTGAAAACTGCATTTTTACTCTGTGGGTCTCAGTTTTCCTCCGAAGATAGGGATAGTGATGCCTACCACACAGAATGTGTGTGCCATCTAAATGGGATCATTTATACTGTATGTAAACTGTTTGACATGATCATCTTTAGCATAAATGGTTGCTCAGTTTGTTTTTCCCTCTCTAGCAGAAGTTGATGATTTATTGTATTTTTTTCAATCCTTTTTAGCAACCAGTAAAATGATTTTTGTATCATTTTCTATTTCATATTCCAGAACATGAAAGACTATATGTGAGTTCTAATTTTAGTTGTTGTCAGATAAGAAACACAAGACAAAAGTGGTTTCTTTATGTTTTTTTAACCATGGATTATTATTTGTAAATGTAATATTCCATTTCCAGGTAGTTTGAGACTTTCTGGTTATGGTTTTTTTTTTAACTATTGAACTAATAATGCAAATTGACTTCCAGCTTAACTTTACTGTTTTTACAGAGCATAATCTGAATTATTTGAATTCTTTAAAATTTGTGTAGACTTTTTTATGCCCAGCAAATGGTGAGTTTCGGTAAATTTTTGAGACACATTAGGAAAGAATACTTGGCACCAGTGGTGTTTGTTCCCTGTATGTCGGTTACAATGTTTAGTTTGTTCACTGTGTTCAGATTGTCGTATTCTTAGTGCTTTTTAAAATGCCGGTTCTGTCAGCTGTTAAGAGGAGTATGTTAAAGTTTCCTACTATAATTGTGGATTTATCCTTTAAAATTCTGTTATTTTTGGCTTTACATATTTTGAAAATATATCACTAAATACTCAGAACTTAGGGTTGTTTTAGATACAGACACACACATAATTATGAAATATTTCTTAGTAGCAATATCTCTTGCCATAATTCTGCATTTCATATTGGTATACCTATACCAGATTCTTTATAAGTAGCTTATAGTTGCATTTTGTTTATCTGCTGGGGCAATTTTTATCTTTTACATTAAATATTTAGTCTTTCACTTTAGTATTTGTACTTAATGTAATTATTGGTATATTCATCATAGTCAAAACTCCAAACTACCCTAATGTCCCTCAAGCCGAATGTACAAAGGTTGTATATTCACATAATAGAATAAGTCAGTGAGAATGAATGAACTACAAGTACAAGCAGCAATGTGAAATAAATCTCACAGTCTTATCACTGGATGAACCAAGCCAGTCAACAAAGAGTACGTTTTATATGATTGTGTTTATATTAAATATAAAAACAGATAAAACTACTCTATGATCTTAGAAGTCAGAGTTTATTTTCCCTTGTGGGCACCAGTCACTGAATGAAGTACAGTGGTCTAGTAAGATTCTGCTTCTTAATCCCAATATTGAGACACAGTTGTGTTCAATTTGAGAAATTCATCAAAGTCTCTTCTATGAGTTGTATTCTTTTCTGTATATACTTAAAAAAAAAAAACACCTTTCTCCACATCCAAGTTTCTGAAGAGGTTCATTTAGGCCCAATCTAGGTCTAATATGATGAGATTTTACAGTCACATTAATCTTCACAAAATTGACATCAAACTAAAAATAGGTTTCTGTCATCATACAATTTTTCTTCTATTTAGTAAAATCTATTTCATCTCAAAATTATCTTGATTTGATCTCTTCAGTTTTAACAATTATATTTCTACCATGTCGCCCATCCATAAATAAGCTTGGTACTCATTCACTACATTTGGACAAAGAATTAAATACATGTCTGTGTTTGCAACACCAGTGGCCTGCAGTCTGACCTCATGCCTAGTTCACTTCAGCAGGGATAGCTCAGAATGCTTTAAACATAACCCGAGAGAAAGGGGAGTGAAGATAGGGAAGCCAGAGGGGGAGGGCTGAGGAGAGGTTGCTCAGCCTTCTCTGATTGTGCCTAAGAAGAAAGAGATGTTTTTTTCTCATCAATTCCAAGCAACAGACTTATAATTATGCTTTTACAGCTCAAGGAGCTTGTTTATTATTGAAATAGCACTTACTGCTCATGAATGAATGCTCACTGGAAGACCCATGGGTGGTGTGGTCACTTTCTGAGCCTATGAGCAGTGCATCAAAGCTATGAAGTTGATTTAGTTATTTCTTATTTCTCTCTGAGACCTTAAATGTGGTAAGTGTTGTTGTCTTTTCCAAAGGTAATGATTACAAGGTGTTCTCTTTTCAGGGAGAATTGAGCATTATGTAATGATATGGTATTTTTCTTAATTTCCTTTATTTTTCTGCCCTCATACTTTTGTATCACATTTAAATTAATTTATTTTCATCAGTTTTTACATATGCTAAGACTTGGTCATATAAGTATGTACATTAGATTATTACCTGTACAGAGTGATAACACTTGAAATTATCATATTCTCTTCAAAAATTGGGGTTTTTGTATTCTTCTCTAAGATAATCAATTTTGTGTTCTCTATAACATGTATTATTTAACTGCATTCCCTACATTTGCCTCTTCCCATTTATAAGAATAAGAATTTGAAAGTTTGACTCTTATCAAAACCCCAAGTCCCTTTTTCTTCCTCATGGTAACTATTCATTTAAATTATATCTGTATGATTCCTTAATTATTTCCAAGTGCATCACTTTATCCTTAGGCAGCTGAAATTTCACATTCTACCTCTGAGCCCATTTGCTTAATCTATTGCAGTTAACATAAAACAGCTATAGTCTTTTGTCTTAACCATTACCCCTTATTTAGCAATATATTCAAATTTCCTACATAAAAAAATTTCCTTTGTCATTAATTAGAACCATTAGTGTTCAATACATAGAACCTTGTAGAATAGAATACAGTCTTCTCCCAAATTCCTCTTGGCCCTCTATTTTTAACCCAGTTGCTTTCACCCCCTTTTGTTAGTTGGATGCCCTGACACATGTCATGACATTTTGTACAATAATTCATTTTCTGAAAAGGTCCAAAAATCTCAGAAAATCCTGACAGCTTCTCATTGGTTCTCCTTACATAAACCAATTATTACTTCAACCTAAAAAGGAACAAAATTTTTCCTGACATGATTGCCTTTGGTAAATCCATGCTGACTCACTCCTATTAAATTGTACTTCTCCAAATGTATCATTAAGCTCATCCATAAGTATCATCTCAAATTTATTTCCTAATATAGATGTTAGATTTACAGGTCTATAATTTTCAGCCTCTCCTCTCTTTCTTGTTAACCTTCAGACTGAATTCCTTGTTTTCCAGTCTCCTGATACTTTACCACTAACAAAAGACTTCCTAAAATAATTAACACTTCAGCAATTTGATTCTTTAACCTCAGACATCATCCATGGGTTAATTGACTATTTTTCTTAACTGCTGCTAAATGTCTTTGCTCCTTTCATACTCCTGTCCAAATACTCCAGTGCTGTCTACCATAGCAGTACCCTTGATGTCCATTATGACTCAACACATTTGGTATTTTGATAGCTGATGTTTTTCTTCATTCCCTTTCTCACTGTCATTCCTGTTGGAATTCCTAAGTTTAGAAAGAACTCTCTTACATACTTCATAATCTATGAGTGAATAATGTCAGAACAGTATTTTTCATCATCCTGTTGCTTTCGGTAATGTAATTAGTATCCAGGAAAATTGTATTTGTGGATATTTATCAGTAAACATACTGTTTACTGAGAAGCAGATCTTTGACCTGATCTCCACCTCTTTTTTCTTGAATAATATACTGAAAGAGGGTTTTTTTCAAAACTTTCTAATGACACATTTTAAAATAGTTTTACAACCAGGTGTGGTGGCTCACACCTGTAATCCCAGCACGTTGGCTGGCCAAGGCGAGCGATCACCTGACGTCAGGACTTCGAGACCAGCCTGGCCAATGTGGTGAAACCCTGTCTCTACTAAAAATACAAAAATTAGCTGGGCATGGTGGTGGGTGCCTGTAATCCCAGCTACTTGGGAGGCTGAGACAGGAGAATTGGTTGAACTGGGAGGCGGAGGTTGCAGTGAGCTGAGATTGCACCATTGCACTCCTGCCTGGGTGACAAGAGTGAAACTCTGTCTCAAGGTAAATAAATAAATACAAATGAAATAGTTTTACATTTAATCTTATTAAGAATAACTATATACCAGTATTCTTCAGTATGCATATCTTCCTTTTTCTGCCTAACACCATGGAGCAGTGTCAGAGAAGCATTTGCTCCTTCCCGCCATCCTCCTGCAAGAGGGTGATCCTAATTGTTCTAGAGTGATCCAAATGGTTGTTATGTATGGTTTCCTTATGTTTTCATTAGCTAGTAAGTAGTAATGAAGAACTCTGTTTTTCATGCTATCACATTTTGCCTTTTCAATTACAAAGAATCGTAAATAGTATCTGTGCCAAACTTTTCTCTAAACCATTGAATCTTCAAAACAAATCTTGTTGATACATGTTATTCTCAATTTAATGGTTTTGAAAAATCTATCTTCAAGAGGTTATGTTGCTTGAGGATGCATAACTACAGTGTGGCTCTATAAAATTCTCACCTGTCTTCAGAGTCTTACAGTTACATAACCCTGCTGTACAGGAGCTTTAAAATAATTGATTGGCAGGTTAATGAAGTTTTTTCAGTGGAAACCTTTAAAATTTAGAGCTTTAAGATTTCAAATAATCTAAACACATATATTAGGAAGTAGAATGATATAATGTAATAATGTAAAAACACCGTGGTAAATGTTTTCACAGTTGTACCTCTCCTGCCTAGTACAGAGCCTGTTGCACAGACAGATGGATGGATGGAGTCAAATGAACTAGGTTTCAGGATGAACTTTTTCACCATTGAGATGTGTAACTTTGAGCAAGTCACTCAAGCATTTTGTGTCTGTTTTCTCAACTGCAAAAAGAGTAACATTGTTTAGCTTTTCTTTTGAACATGAGGTTCAAATTAGATAATCCATATGAAAGAGCTTGAAAATTGTAAAGTTATTCTTTTAAGAAAGTTACTGGATTTTGTTACTGCTATTTTAATAGTAGCAAAGTAAAAGGAAAAGACTAATGATTTTTTTGCATGTATTTCAAGTTGCTATTAAGCGTAATGAATCTCATAACAACAAACATATGTATGTGTACACATTAGTATTCATACATATATATTAGTGTAACGGTCTGAGCATATACTAAAATTAGGGCTACAGAAGGCCTACTTAAAACTTTTCAGAGTAGAAACTTATCATTTAAATAATGTATTTAAATTATTTCTATTCTTTGTATATTACCTATGTTGATGAAAAAGCCAAACTCTGTTGGATGTTTAAAGATGTTTATCCTGTGCCAAATATGAGTGACCCATGGCCTGTGACACAGTCTCAGGAGGTTCTGAGAACATGTGCCCAAGGTGGTTGAGTTATAGCTTGGTTTATATATTTTAGGGAGACAGAAGTTATAGCCAAAGACATAAATCAATACATGTAAGATATACTTTTGTTCAGCCCAGAAAGGTGGGACATCTCAAGCAGGGAGTTGGAGAGCTCACATGTCATAGGTGGATTCAAAGATTTTCTGATTGGCAGTTGGTTAAGTTAACCTTTGCCTGAAGACTTGAAGTCAGCAGAAAGAAATGCTTGAGTTAAGATAAGGGGAGTTAAGCCAAGGTTCTTATTATGTAGATGAAGCTTCCAGGTAACTGACTGCAGAGAGAATCCATGGTGAAGGTCTCTTTTAGGACCTTAAAAGGTATCAGACTGTTAGTTACATTTCTGCTGTATCTGGAGAAGATATGGAAAGGGAAGGGGATTCTCTACAGAATGCAAATTTTCCCAATAAGAGATGGCATTCCAGGGCCATTTCAAAATATGCCAAAAAATATATTTTGGAGGTAAAATACTTTGATTTCTTATAAGACCTGCTATCTGTCACATAATGCTATGCCAGAGTCAGGTGGGAGTTGAATATCTTCTTGCTACAAAGAGTCTGTTTTGTCAATCTTACGATCTCTGTTTTAATGTTAATGCCGGCCAGTTGTGCCTGAACTCCAAAGGGAGGACCTTGTAGGGAGGCCTGTCCGTCCAGCCTTCCCTTCAGGGCCGGAACTAGTTTTTCAGGTTTCTTTGGGATCCCTTTGGCCAAGAAGGGGTCCATTCAGTCAGTTGGGGTGGGGGAGCTTAGAATTTTATTTTTGGCTTATATCTACTACACTGCATAGTTTTAAAATTGTTTTTTTAAAAAGAATATCATCCTGAAAAAGTATCCTTTCTACTGTATATTTTAGTGTTCTGTAAAGACCTGAATGGCATTCATAAATTTAAAATAAAGTTAGAGTACACAATTAAAACACAGCTTTTGGTGGTAACACCTAACAAGATTGGCCGCACTGGCTCTCAGGCTCCCAGATCACTCATGCTCATCCTGTCACTACAGGACCTTAAAGAAAAGTTTTAAAGTGATTTTTAACTTTTTTCCAGAAAAAAAAACTATATTCTCCCCTTCCTTGAGTGTGCTGGGCAAGTGTGATGGCCTTTGTGATTCGAGCTGCGCCAGTGCTTCCTTCCCGGCCCCCTTCCCTGCTGCGCCAAGGTCACGCAGCCACGTGGCATTCTCTTACCTCATCGCAGGCAGCATTGCGATCTTATCAGAGCTCACAGTTGCAGCATTCATGAACTGGATTTTGAAAGTTAAAACAGTTAAAAAAAAAAAAAAGTAAACAAAATTGAAAATTGTGATCTTATCCCCTCTGACAGCTTCATTTATCAAAATTTTAAGGGAAAAAATTGATTGTGAAAAGTTATAGTGGGGACAGTATGATTTTATCAGGTAATTGATGTGGTTTTTACTTTTATATAGACTTTTTATCAACTATTTAATTCAATATAACTTACATATTTTAAAAATTTGCACACCCTCACACACATATTTTGACCCCCACCTAAACAGCAGTTTTAGATGAGGAAACAAAGATCATGTTGCCCAGTCCTGTTGCTACTACTGCAGAACAGGTTACTGTTCCAACTGAAGCTGTTTACTGAAGAATAGCATGACAAGTCTTTCAAATTATCAGGGAAATTTAGATACATTGTTTCATTAGCTTTGAAATGTAGTTCAGAATATGAAGTAATGCACACTATTACTCTTCGCAATTTCATTTATTTCTATTTGCAGTGAGGAAAATTACCATTTAGCAAGTTTTTATCTTAAATGATTTTAAACTTACAGAAAAGTTTGCAGAAATAGTACAGAGAGTTCCATATATCCTTCAGCCAACTTTCCCAAATGTTAACATAAAACATAACCATACTACTTACGAAAGCCTGAGAATTTAGCATTAATACATTGCCATTTTTTATGCTGTATTCTCGTATTCAGAGTTTATCATTTTTCCACTCACATCCTCCTTCATTCCCAGAATTCAGCCCAGGAACCAACATTCCTTTTAGTTGCCATGTCTTCTTGGTCTTCTCCAGTCCAGGACAGATTTTCAGTACCTTGGCACTCTTAAGGAACATGGATTTGTTATTTAGTAGAATGTCTCTTAATTTGGAATAGTGTAATGTTTACTCATGATTTGATTGAAGTCATTTAAGAAAACACCAGAAGAAATGTGTGCTGTGCCTGGAGCACCTGGTGACTGAGGACGTCCGCCGGGCCCATGGAGTGAGGCGGGATCTTCAGAATCCTCCACTGGCAGCTTCCTGGTTTTACCTTTTTAATCAGTACACATCTTGGAGAGAGCCTTTCAGACCACGAAAATAGCCTATTTCTCCCCAGTCATTTTCCCAGTAATTTTGACATCCATTAGTTTATCCTGCCTGAATAAGGTCTGTGATGTTTAAATGGTGTTTTTTTTTCTTTTCTTCATTTCTTCTACGTTTAATAATTGGAATTATTCTGTAAGGAATGGTAGTTGGTTCCTTCTTTCCCAGTTCTGTTCTATTTCTTTTTATCAGTGTGGAGGTATTTTATCCTGAGGTTTATAATCCAATACCATTGTGGCTTATTTTCTTACTGAAACCACTCCTGCCTTAACCACTGCCCCCTCTTTCCAGTCAGCTCCTGTGCCCTGCGTGCACCCCCATCCTTTTAGAGACATCTCTTTACTTTTCAGGCGCCACAGTGTTCTGTGGGTTCATCTTGTGTTTTCCTTGCCATGGTCCAGAAATGAATCACTACCTTAAGGAAACCTGGTTCCTTTGGTTGGAGAATGGTATTTATAAGCCAAGATATATACACTGTGTGGACCCATTGCTTCTGTGTACCTCTGCTTCTAGGCCTTCGCAGCAGATAAACAAGGAAGTGTAAGTATGTATACTAAATCCTGCATTCCTGTGAATATAGATGTTTTTCTCTGTCTATCTAGAACATAAATTATCTAAGACCTAAATATAAGAAATAAAACTGTAAAAACCCTTTAAAAGGAACGTACAGATAAAGCTTTATGACCTTGAATTAGGCAATTGTTTCTTGGATGTTACTCCAAAAGAACAAATGACAAAAGGAAAACATAAGTTGAATTTCATCAAAATTAAAGATTTTGTGCTTCAAAGGGCGCCATCAAAAAGATGAAAGAAAAACTTATAAAATGAGAGAAAATATTTTGCAAATCTATCTGGTAAGGGACTTGTATCCAGAATATATATAAAGCACTCTGTCACTCAACAAGAGCAAGGCAAATAACCTATTTTAAAAATGGACAAACGATCAAAATAACCATTTCCCCAAAGATGATACACAAATGCCCGGCAAGCCGTGGGAAATACGCTCAACACCGTTACTGTTAGGAAAATGCAAATAAAAACCACAGTGAAATTCCACAGCTAGGTTTTTTATTCTTTTTGGCAATTACTAATAGAGAGGCTTTAAACATTCACTTATAAGATTCTGTGAATATAAGATCTCATTTCCTTGGGTATATACCTAGAAATGAGATGCCTGGATTATATGGTATATTTAACTGTCTAAAAAAAAAAAACTTTTGAACTATTTTTCAAACTATCTGTGCATAGTATGTTCTCGCCAGCAATGTGTGAGTTCCCGTCACTCCACGTACTCACCAGGAACACATCGTGTGGTTTTAATTTGTATTTAACTGATCACCAATGATGTTGAGCATCAATTCATGATTACTTGACATCTGTATATTTTCTTTGATGAGGTGTCTTTTGAAATACAATATTTTTCCCCTTTTTTCATTAGGTGGAGTTTTGAGATCATTTTTATTTTATATTTTTGACCTGAGATCTCTGAAATATGATTTGCAAATATTTTCTCCTAGTCTGAGACATGTCTTTTTTTTCTCCTCTTAACAGTGTCTTTCATAGAGAAAAGTCATAATATTCATAAGGTCCAGTTTATTAGTTTTTTCCTTTATGCTCTGAGCTTTTGATACAATATCTTCTAAAAGCTGTTTGCCTAACTTGAGTTACAAAGAATAATTTATGTATTTTCTTCTAGAAGCTTTATGCTTTTATTATACTTTACATTTAGTTCTATGATCCATTTTGAGTCATATTTTATATAACATATAAGGTGTAAGTCAAAGTTCTTTATTTTGCATACAGATGTCTCATTTTTTTTCAGCAGTATTTATTGAAAACACTGTCCTTTCTTCATTAAATTGCCTTTGTTCTTTTGCTGAAAGTAAGTTAGCAGCATTTCTCTGGGTCAGTTTGTTTACTTTGTTACCCTAGCAATTTCTGAAATTAAGCATACATGGGTTTTAAATTTTATCCTTAAAATGCCACAATTGGATGTGTGCGTTTCCCCTCAACTTCATGTGTCCATCTTCTCCCTCATCTGAGACGTAATTTAAACTCATCACAAATGTGTTTGGCTTGTCACTGGCTCTTCTTTGTCCTGAATGACTTTCGACTTAGCCTGATATCTGTTATAACCAATCATTCAAAAAAACTTATGTGTAAATAAAATGAGATCTGCATACTTACATTCAGAATGTAATGCCTGGTAAAATTATTATTCTTCAATTCTTTATGTTATCAAATAAGAAAATGTGTTCACTTTTTGTGTATGATATGATTCTGGTTACCTTCTCTGGTGGTAAATAATACTCACCAATTTAGTATTTTGCATTCACCATATTTTTCTCATTAGCTAAGAAATATGCTTTAATAAAAAAAAACCTACGACTACCACCTCATACCTACTCAGATGCCTCCTGTCAGAAAAATAGAAAATTGCGAGTGTTGACAAGGATGTAGAGAAGTTGGAACCCTTATGTGCTGTTGAAGCGAATGTACAATAGTGCAGCTGCTGTGGAAATGGAATGGCAGCTCCTCCAAGAACAAAATGTAGAATTACCATATTATCCAGCAGTTCTACTTTGGGGTAGATATCCCAAATCATTGAAGGCAAGGTCTCGAACAGGTATTTGTACACCCATGTTCACAGCAACACTATTAATAGTGAAAAAGTGGAAGAAACCCAAATGTCTATCAACAGAAGAATAGATCAACAAAGTTTGTTATATATTACACAATGGAGCATTACTCACCCTTAAAAAGGAAGGAAAATCTGGTGCGTGCTATTACATGGATGAACCTTGAGAATATGTTAAGTTAAACAAGCCAGTCACACAAGATGGCTTATATTGATAAGTATAATTGCATTATAATTCCGCTTACAGATGATGTGCCTAGAGTAGTCAAAGTCAAAGAGATAGAAGGTAGAATGGTGGGTGCCGGGAGCTTCAGGGAGGGAAAATGTGGAGTTGTGTGACCAGGCAAAGTTACGGTATTGTAAGATGAAAGAGTTGTAGAGACTGGTTGTGCAGCAGTGTGATGGTACTTAATTAACACTGCTGAAATGTCCACATAAAACTGGTTAGGATGGTAAATTTTATGTATGGTTTACCACAATTTTTAAAAATTACAAATACAAAAATAATTTTGTACCCCTATGTTTTCTGTCTTCCACACTTACCCATTTTAGAAGATATTAAATACATATCTTGGTTGGTGAAGTGCCATTCAGGGCAGAGATTTGATTGGGATGGGAAAAGTGGAAGTGGGGAATAGTGAATACAAAAATTATACTAAATGGCTTGACCCTCTGAAATTTAATAGACTAAACATATGTTATATGATATATGCTAGTCAGTGTTTGAAATATATCAATTTAATGAAGCACAAAATATGAAGTAAAATATTTGAACTTACAGACATGTTTACACTTCCTTGTTTTCTTTTTTAAATTTTTCCTAAGATTAAAAACACTTTGAGGCATTCTTTTAATAGGTAAAAATTTATCCTCGTAAAGTAATCACTTAAATCCCCTAATAGCTTTTACTGCAGCACAATATAGTGTAGGCCCCAGCTAGATAAAATGGCATTTTTGATGGCTGGTCTAGATGCTTCTAAAAAGCTGCACAGACTTGTTCACTCTTGTCATTGCTCTTAGTGTCATTTGTTGAGTAGCATGTCAGTGTGATTGATGGGAAGTCATTCTTTCGTCTTGTGAAAAATTATAATTTTAGTACATGCCTAAAATAAAAGCCTAACATAAATGGTTTCGAGTTTGTGAAGGAAAAGGCAAGATTCTTTCAAGGGTAGTATAGATGAATTTAATCACTATTGTATAGAATATAAATTTTATTTTTTTTCTCATTGAGAGAGTACTTTTATTGGGGAACTACGTTTTAGGATTTTCTCTACATTCCTTGTCTGGTTTCATTAAGTTAATATGAATTATAATACCCGTTTCCTTCCAGATGTTGGCCAGGAATAGATTCGAACTTTGCTGTCTTAAACGGAAACAACATCTCAAGCTAAATAAATCCTTTTGCATCTTGGAGTAAGGTTTTTGTCAATTGCTTTTAGCTGTGCATGGTGGCTCACGCCTATAATCCTAGCACTTAGGGAGGCCAAGGTGGGTGGATCACCTGCTGTCAGGAGTTCGAGATCATGGCCAACATGGCGAAATCCGGTCTCTACTAAAAATACAAAAATTAGCCAGACGTAGTGGCACACACCTGTAATCCCAGCTACTCGGGAGGCTGAGGCAGGAGAATCACTTGAACCCAGGAGGGGAGGTTGCAGTGAGCCGAGATCATGCCACTGCACTCCAGCCTGGGCGACAGAGCGAGACTGTCTCAAAAACAAACAAACAAAAATTAATCGTTTTTTTGATGTCTTGGAATGATTAAATAAGCTAATATTTGCAAAGTACTTAAAATAGTGCCTGTCACATATTAAGTACTCTGTAAGTATTTAGTTAATAAAATTTCTAACTGAAATTACTCTATATCATTTATATTCATTTTAATTATGCCAGTAGATGCTGCTCTTGAGTGACAAGAGTCAGTATCTCAAGTTACATTTTATATTAACATATGTGACCTCAACTGTTGGCACAACTTGCATATTCACGTTTATATACCCAGTTCTCTTGATTAGAAATGACTATTTGTAATAAATAGACTTTGTTTTAAAAAATCCATTAGTATAAAATGACAGAGACAGGAAAATGCTCAGATAGTTCTCTTGAAATTTTAATATACTATTTGGTAGTATTAGAAGTTGGCTTCATCTAAAGCTTTATTATTTTAAAACACACCAAACTCATAACTTTTCTCATTTATCAGGTAGCTCAGTCCCATAGTTTGACATTCTTTGTGTTAGTAACTAAGTATTTATTGAATCTATTGACATTTTCATAGAGCATCCAGTCAACACTGAAATGTGGTACTTCTTGGTGTTTTACAAATAAACCACCGATAGGATTAGGCTTTTTTAGATTAACCTTGTTGTTCAGACAAAGCAAGCTTCTTGCTTAAATCGGGGACCAGATAGAATCCCTCTCATGCACATTTAATTGTAATAAATTCTTTCAGCTTGGAAGTGCTCTTGCCATTTAAAGGAGTGTTGGAAATAGTGTGTGCTACGGGGTGGCAATGTGGCCGCAGCTCATGTAACTTGTAAACATGGATGATTCATCTGAATTGCATGAAGGCAAGGTGGGGGGTACTTGATTTTGTAAAACTTGAATAATCAGAGAGGTGAGAAGAGGAGACAGGTGGAAGCACCGAGCAGGCAGAAGAGACTGTAGGCAATAACATGTGTACCAGGGAGGAGCTCAGAAGTTGAATTGTGCGGCACATACAGTAAAAGCTGAAAAAGGACGAGAATCCAACAACTGGCTCTTTAGAAGAGGCTGAATAATACTTTAGGTTTCTTTTTGTTGTCTTTTAATGGTTTCCTAATGTATTATCTCCATCCATATTTCTGGCCTTTTCTCCCTCTATGTAATTAAAAAAAAAGTTTTTTCTTTTTGTGATGTGTGCTTTTAGATCATGATCCAGAACTCAATCAAAGAAGTAATTTTGGTTTTAGATATAATTCTGTTATAGCACTTAATATATTTTCTTTTACTTTTCACTCCAATTTCTCTATCTGCTTCTAAGGAAATATGTTATGAAGACATTTTAAAGATATTTGATGTTCAGTTTGAACATATTAAATTTTTAAATATCTTTTTTACATTGAAAAGAACAGTTGAAATCTGGAGCTATCTATTTTTATTATTTATGGCAGGATCAATTTGGGTGTGTTTATCTTCTAGGCATTAAGATGTCAAGATATTCGCCTGTTACATTAATATGCATAGTCATTTTCACTCAAAGTGTAGGAAACAGTATTTTATCCTCATAGTGCAGACAAAATGGAATGTTTGGCCTAAAGGTTTTGATATAGACCTCAAATCTGACATGTTAGTTTATGCAGACGTTTTATCTGAGTGTTTGTTTAGTGAGACTCCGCCCCTGCGCATTTAGGCTTACTCTCCACGTCCCTGTCAGTGAGCCCCAGGCTTCTACATGATGAAGTCGCAGACTTACCACCACCCAGCTGTGCCCACGTCCTAAGAAAACAGAAGACCCTGTAAGGGGTACTCAGGTGTATGGCTAGTTCCTTCTCTTGCTAAGCCAGCCACAGGTAGGATCTTTGACTCTGTATGAACCTCTGTTTAAAACCTATACCAAAAGAATTCTAGACAGTTGGGATACAGTTATTCCAGTTGTGTAGGATTTGCACTGATAAATCAGAACAGGAAGATACCATCCATTTCAGAAATATGGTCATATGAACTTTCTTTAATATTTCCAAATAATTAATGAAAAGCATTTTTATCTGCTGATGATTTCTGAATCATCATTGAAAAGCTGAATTAATAATTCTCAAACTTTTTGGTGAGAGAGGTTTTAGAAACTTCTTTGACTTTGTGAAATTTATAGTGTTGTAAAACACATTTGAAAAGTTCTGATGAGACTGGAAATTAATTCATTTGAGAAGTTATAACTAGTCTTGTGTTTATACATGCTGGATGATCACCAAACAAATTTTGGACATTTTGCTCCCATGATATAAGGTTGATAAAGAAAAGAGAAAGGTGCTTTAGGAAGGCACCCCTGAGCAAATGACCTGTATAGAGCATCTGGAAATTTCTTCCACAGCCATATTGCTTCTGTTCTCTAGAGTCTGGGCAAGCTCTAGAAAGTAGCATTGAGTCAATTCCATTTTATTCTAGATAATTGACCAGATCATACATGGTAACAACTATTTTATACAAGCAATCACTATTTGCCAGATATTAGGCTGTTTTTAAGAGTATCATT
Source organism: Pongo pygmaeus (assembly GCF_028885625.2). NCBI lineage: Eukaryota > Metazoa > Chordata > Mammalia > Primates > Hominidae > Pongo > Pongo pygmaeus. The sequence continues at coordinate 90,162,616 of NC_072390.2, forward strand.
TAATTTTCAGAACAATCTCATGCTACCATTAGTTTTAATTTAATGGCATGGTAGAAAAAATGAGGTAAAATAACTGACTGAAACTTAAAAGACTAGCACTAGAGTTTGAAGCCAGCCTGTGGTTTCTGTATAACCACTACTATGCTACTGTTTTATGCTAGATAATTGACAGTGTTATATGTGCTGCTTGGATTAAATGTCACCATCCCAAAAGTGTTTCATCAGTCAGGGTTCGACCACAGAAGCAGAACCACTTTGAGTGATATAGAATAAGGGATTTATTGTAGGGATGAGACCTTTCATAATTGTGAGAGTTAAAAGTGGTTCTAATGGAATGAATTCAGTTTTATGTATGAAAACCCACTTTAAACCAAGAAGTTTTAAATATGTCTACCATATTTTATACATATCACATGTTGGATTTTCTTAGCAAAATACAATTTTTTGATCACCAGGCAGGTGATCAGTTAGATCAAAGACCAAATTCTGAACAGTAAGTTTTAAAAATTTAATTATATAACCAGATTTGAATCAGTCATTAAAATTTCACAGATATTTTTCTGCTCTTAAATATATACCATGGGAAAAGGTGGTGAGATTATACTTGGTAGACCTGGAAATGCTCTGTCTTCCACAATACCCATGGCTCACATGTGATATTATTATTATCTGCATAATGCTCATATTCAGGACTTTTGCAGCTGTGTTTCATGAATAGATTGTCATTTTAATTCATTACCTCTTTTTTTTTTTTTTTTACCAATTCCAGTGCATTTTGCTTGTGAGTGGGCCCCATGAAATTCAGAATTCTTACGTTGCTCCTTTGGCTTCTTTTAGAGCATGTGACCTTATTTGTGACCTTCTTTTGTCCATATAGTTGTCATAATTGTTTTGATATGTCTTTCCACATATTAGGGTGATCTCATCCCCAACATCATGCTCTGAGCACGAATTGGTTACCTCTGTATTTAGGGCCATTATAGTAACCAAATTTTCATCATATACTGGTGAAAAATCTAAAATGTAGACTTTCTGTATCTGCTGCCTTTGCGTGAATTTCCAGGTAGTATTTATTAGAGTGATCTTTCCACCTATTTCTTGACTCTGACTGTGATATTAACCTTTTGTAATTAAGACGCTCTGTCTCTTTGACACATAGTATACCCTTTTAGATCGTCTTAATTTTTTTTTTACCTCCAACCATTTTTTAAAATTTTATCCATTTACTCATATACCACTTCGTTGGTACCTTTCAAATGCTAAATGCTGTCCCATTTATCCTTAGTAACCATGCTGAATTTTTCTGTCCTTTTTAATATTTAGGTTTTATTGGATGAATGTAGATTGCACCTTCTTTAACTGTGTCTTAAATAATTGCCACTTAAGGGAATTAAGAACTACAAGGGAAGGAAAATGCTGACCCATAGACTAAAGCAGAGGGAGAAAACGTTCCCACTGGGTCCAATTTTCTAAGAAGGACCATCAGGATAGTGGCTAGGGCCTGAAATTATGGTCTGAATGACCTCTAGAAAATGATCTGTTCACAAAGGAACTTGCCTGTGTTTGCAAGAAGCAAATAGGGATAGGTAGCAGTCACCCCATTGAAGACAGACAGCTTGCTCCTTTGTCCTTGGTTAGGTTATGAAAGCTCAAGAAGAGAAAACAGTCATTAAGAGCATAGAGATAGAGTTGACATTGCAGGGTAAGACATAATCTAAGGTGTGAGGAGACCTTTTTGATTCAGAAAGAGAGGGTAATAAAGTATCTTAAATTCTAAAGGTAGATTTTTTGATCACATATATTTATTACTTTAGGGCATGATTCCTATTGCTTGTAATATGTATTCCTTTATCTAAACATGCATACCTACAATATCCTCTAGACATTTACATTCCACTTTACTCTTTGTTTTGTTTTCTGAAATCTCAAGAAACATTGAAATATTGAAATATTACACCTGAAATACAAGAAAATTGATCATTATTTTAGTGAAGTCTTTATATATTGACAGATAATCACTATGTTTTCTTTTTAGAAACAAAACATAGGATAACAATTAAATTTTTATATATGAATATATTCAGCAATTCAATAATCTGAGATCAGAAGTGAAATATAAAAATTTATAACATGTAAGACAGATAACAGGATTAATATGTATTCCTTATATGTAGAAATCTCCTTTGATTTTTTAAAAGACAGATCTGAATAGGCAATTTAAAATGCAGATTACCGAAAGTATATGCAAAAATGCTTAACCTCATAAGTTGTCACTACATTTAAACAGTGAGATGCCCATTTTTATCAATTGACAGAAATCTAAAAGGTCGACAGTACCCATTGATGAAGCCTATGGAGGAAAATTGAAACTCTCAATATATTAAATGCAAGCTTTTCTATATATTCTACAGTGTGTTGCTTTTTGTAATCAAAAGAGAGAATAACAAATGCTGTTAAAGCATTTGTTCTCAAGACCTCACTGATAGAAATTAAAGACCTGCTCTTTTCCAGTTAAGATATTGATATTGCTAGCATGGTGTGGCAGAAAGAACAATTGTCTTATGATGAGATAAACCCAATTTTTAACCAATTCTGACACTTTCTTGCTGTGTGATCTTGGGAAGCTTACATACCATGTCTCAGTTTTAGCTTTTTTAGGTAGAAAATGGATACAAAAACCTTCTTGCTCATGGATTTCATGAGAATTAGCTTATTAAGTTACATATGAAGTCTCTGCCACAGTACCTTTCAAATAGTACCTGCCCATTAAGTAATCAACTTTTTTGAAAGATTCTGAGGATTAGAAGAAACAAGTAGGTTGACTTGCTCCATGTAGGGATCAACTTATGGACAGAACATATGTGATTGCAGTCATTGTGGAGCTTGTAGCCAGAGAGGCAGACGTTGTATGGGAGTCACCAATAGAGCATGAGATGACACCTACTTGAGGCCAAAGTCACTTAGGATCAAACATAACAGAATAGGAGCTTTGTTGGGGGGCTGAGGGCATGGAAAAGCCTGCCCCTGCCCATGGAAGGGGCGTGCAGCTGAGACCTGAAGGACTTGTCTGGGCACTGGGGCGGGGCTGGCCCAGGAAGACTTTGCTGACCATTAGTGTTCTCTGGGGAGGAAGCTGGGCCCAGGAACCAGGGTTCTGTGCAGCTAGAGGGAGGGAGACACCAGAGGAGGCTGATGTGCTCAGGGCTAATAGGGGCCAGACCTGAAAGGTATGTTGAGGATTTTGAACCAAGAAGAAGGGGAAACCAGTGAAGGTTGCTAGCAGAGGAGCAACATGGTAAGATTTGTGTCACTCTCTAGCTTTGTGCCTTGATAGAATGTTTAACTTTCCTTTGCTTCTGTTTCCTTAAAAACACCGAAGTCATAAATCCTACTTTGTGGGGCTGTTGTAGAGAAAATGAAGGAAGCCTCTCTGCTCCTGTCTGCGGCACACAGTTTACTTGGTGAAGCATCGCTCCCTCACTTACCTGGATCCTTTATTCACCTCAGCCCCCTGAGCCAACCCCAGGTCGCCCTACGGAACCCTGTGGGTGGGCAGGGGGTGGAGGGGGAGCTCATAGTTCTTGGGTGTGCTGCTCAGTTTTCTATGGTTGTTTGTTCTATAATTGGGGTGATAGAACAATGCACATAAAATGAACTTGCTTTCTTTCTAGACGCTTACACAGACATCCCCTTTGTTAGCTCGGGGTGACCTAACAAAGATGTGGAAGGGTGGGGTGAGTACCCTAAGTGAATCCCAGGGGCAGAACCAGGCCCATAGCCTTGCCCTGCCGCCATCCCTCTGATTCTCTCGTGACTGCTTGACTCAATGCTTTCCTGTTGGAGCAGCTTCTTCCCATTGCCACAAAACTGACATCCAGTGGTTTCTGTAATGTACTTAGCAATGACAAAGGACTTTCACTGATCTCTCATGGCCTGCTGATCCAGATGCTGGATTTCTTGCCCAGTTATTTGAGGGTGTCTGAAGTCAGTGTAGCATGTGCATGTCACCACCCTTTTCTTGTGCTCCCTGGCCTCTTGCTCACCCTCCCTTGGCTATTTGGGCCATGCTGCAGGAGGGGCATACTGGGTGAGCACATTTGCTCCACAGGAACCTGCTTTCATGTAGCTCCAGCTTGTAGTAGGTTTTCTCACCGATGGTTCATTAATTGAGGGATCATGATATTCCAGGCATAGAGCAAAAAGCAAAAACACATACACGTACAACACATAATGTACTATAATGGGTTGCTAAGCAAATATTTGAATATAGCATTTCAAGTATAAAATAGGGTTGTAATAAATCAGAGTTGCTGAGAATGGTATTACATGGGTTAAGCATGTATGTTATTCCTTTCTCAAGTAGCAAATGGAATTGCTGGGTCCCCCTTCATTTCTTTCCTGTGCCTAATGGTGCCAATATAGAGCTACAGAAAAATGCTTTCTTAGGCTAGGATGCTTAGCTTTGAGGCTGAAGTCTCCAAAATAAAGGAAAAACTTTCCCAACAATGGTGATGATGTTATTCATTGAGGATTGTTTTATTCCTTCATATAAGAGTTGACAAAGGTATTCTAGGGCTCGAGTTATTTCCCACCTCATATACAGATTCTCCATATTCTCAGAGACTTCTGCAGGATGGCAGGATTGTGTTAGAATAAAATCGGTTAGACTAAAAATAGATGATCTTCATTTCCAGATTTGGATGCTCCATGTGTGGGGCTGAAGTTTGCTGTGGTGTGGATCTGATGGCTGGATTAACTGCCATGCCCTCATTAAATTAGATCATGTGTGAAAGTTATTTGCAAACCATTTAGTGCCATGCATTTCTAAGGTATTATTAATATAAACTAGAGGAAAGGAGCTTGTGAGTCTTATGTCCACCAGCAACTTTTTTGCACAAATCTCCCCAGCAGCAGGGAAAGTGGGTTTTTGAAGCTGTGAAGTGCGCTGCAGTCTCACAGGTGCTCGTTATCAGAGAAAAGTGAAGATCATCAGCCCTGGCTATAGGAGGTCTTCTTTGTCTTGGATGATCTAGCAAGATTTTATATTTCTTCTGTTTGTTTTCTATCTGAGCTAAAGATTGGTGCCAAACATGGAGGAAAGGCTGGGAAAGTACCTACCCCAGCATAGCTTGGGATCAGAGAGCTAAACAGGAAACCCAGTCTTGATGCAAATCAAGCATGACTGGAGAACAGAAATCCAAGACTTTCCCTACTTTGACCGGTTTGTAAGAAATCTTTTTAATCTTTCTGACCTGAAGTTTAACATTTTAAAGATGTTAGTCATTTCAGAAACGTGCTTTTTATAAGGCAGTTGGTGCCTGGGCCTCCAGTATGTTTTTATAGGGACCTGCTGGTCCACGGGGCGGCTCGAGCCCTGAGTCTGTCTGCCCTGGTGCCCATCTGGGGCGCTTCCTCTCCATGCTTGTCTGGCAGTCATGCTTTCACCCACAAAGCCTCAGTGGGGACCAGATACTCAGTAACATAAACTTGGCTGATATGCATGTGTTTCTCATCTCCAACATCTTATGAGAATCCACTTCTTTTTGAGGAATGAAAAAGTGTTAGATCATATTGCAATATCCATATTATTTTGTTTTATTTATTGATTTTTTATTTTATCTTTTTTTTTTTTTTTTTTTGAGATGGGAGTCTCACTCTGTCGCCCAGGCTGGAGTGCAGTGGGACAATATTGGCTCACTGCAACCTCTGCCTCCTGAGTTCAAGCATTCTCCTGCTTCAGCCTTCCAAGTAACTGGGGCTACAGGTGCATGCCACCATGCCTTGCTAATTTTTTTGTAGTTTTAGTAGAGACGGGGTCTCACCACGTTAGCCAGGATGGTCTCGATCTCCTGACCTTGCGATCCACCCGCCTTGGCCTCCCAAAGTGCTGAGATTACAGGTGTGAGCCACCATGCCCAGCCAAAAAAATCCATTTTTTAAATTTACAGCCCAAAGAGATATAACTAATACATTTTTATTTTCCTGAAAATTCTGATTCTTTTTAGGCTGATATTACATTAATAGTGATTTTAGCACATTGCAGTTCTCTTTCTTACAGCTGTTACTTTATGTATGAAGCATTTATTTGCCATCTGAAGGATGAGTTATTTGTCTGAATTGCTGCCCTATTGAAATTTCACAGTATTTTTGAAGGGAACTGGACCATGAAAACTGTTTGTCACCCATAAGGCATAGAAATGCATATACTGAAAAGAGAATGCAACTAGAGATAGACTTTGCTATTTAAATTACCAGGCTTAAGATATTAAGAGTTTAGTTTTGAATTTACATCATTAGTTGATCAATACGTTAGACTGTTTGGTGAAGTTTTGTCACAGCTGCAAAGCTAAAAACTAATGTTGGAAGAACAAAGTCATGGACTATTTCCCGTGAAGTAACTAGAATGAAGCCTTTAGTGTGTCAGTTGTCGTAGTTCCAAACCTACAGTCTGTCCTCTTGCTGTGTACAGTATGTACCACATGGACCGGGAGCCCAATAATTGGGGCCCTGAGGATAGCGTGGGATTAGTGTTGAAGAGTCACTATTACAGTGACTATATGGAAAGTTACCCAGCATAAAGTGACACTCTCGTTCTACTGAACAGTTTTCCCCTTTGAATTTCCCCTTCAAAATTATGCTAGATATTACCTGTATCTCATCCAAAAGAATGTGGATTGCTACCAGAAATAAACTAGGGTGTTATGAAATAATATTTCCCCCCTTCTTACTTAGCATGTCACCTGAAGTTCAAAAGTGGATTATATATAATCCATCTAATTATATGAGGCGCCTGTAGAAATGTGTTTAGTGCTTAGTTCTTTTGATTAAAGTGCTGCTTGATATTTACATCCCACCAAAGGCACCTACTCAAAATGTAAGTAAGCTTACTAGCTTTTATGTTCTTACAGGAAATAAAATCTGTTACTAATTTTTTTAATTTAAAAAGTCTGTTAATTTACACTGATTTATAATTTGTCTTGGATTCCTTAGCTGAGAAATATAGTTCATCACAGACTGTTCTATTACCTGACAGCAAGTGATAAAGTATCCATGCACAAAGTGTCAGAAAAGGTTAATATTTATTGATTTTTATGGTGCTACAACCAGTGTAGTTTTGCCATCAAAGATGTATGGCCACCAGCAATGGAATCTGTAGAATTGCAGGATGCGCACTAGATTTTATTCTAACCTATGCCAGTATTCTAGATTTTTTTAAATGACAGATGTTTAACTAAATACAAAAAGCTCTAAATGTGCAGCGACTCTGAACCTGTGACTTGAATTCAGTATTTTAACATGAAACACAAGAACAGCACTTAAAATCTAAAAATTCATCCTTGCTTTGCAGACAGCAATCACATTTAGCTTTTTCTTCCACTTAACTCTATGCTGTTGATCCAAATAGATGCCCAAGCAAGTGATAGCAGAGATTATGAACAATAAAGAACTTGCATCTTTATCAAAAAAGTATATAATTAGCAGAGAAGGGGGGAAAGCCTCTGTTTACTTTTAAAGGAGTTCCAAAGAAGCAGGTTGAGTGCCATGTCAGTATTCAAATGTCTGCAAACAAAAAACCTCAGGGCCCAGAATCATGCATTCATTCTCTGGTTTCAGACTGGGGACCGAAGTGAGGAGTGTGCATTTTTTTGTTGTTGTTGATTTCCACCTGTGTTTCCCTGACAGAAATGTACTCCTTGGTTTACCCATAACAGCCAGCGACGACTCCTATGCATTTGCTTGCCTGAATATACCCACAGTTTGTATTAGTTGCCTATTTGCAGTAGTTAACAGGTAAGATAAGACAGTTTATGAATTACTTTTTTAACCCGGATAGAAGTATATCAAAACCTGTTTCCTTGTCTTTAAGACCCTAGACTTGTAAGTGTGAATCAAAACTAAAACTTTCCACCTGCATTTGAGATTTTTAAAAGTGGGAGTTGGACTTTATTTCTGCAAAAGATCTAATGAAAATTCTTATGCTAAAAAAAAATCTATTTGGACCAGCAGAATGGATTGCCGTGTGTCCTATAAATATATTTCAGATTGCTTTTTGTCTGTGTCACATTTTTCTGTTGATGTTTCTTCCAGCAGTCTGTGCTGGTTTTTGTTTTTCCCTCCCTGGCAGACAACTCACCCATTTTATTGTGCTTATTTAGAGAAAAGACAGAGTTTGGCTTCTCAAAAAGGAGCATATATTGCCTGGAAAATTACTCTCAGAGCTGATTTTGTTTTAATATGTGGCAGCTAGAATTCTAAAATTGAAAAAATAAAAATTCCTGAACCATGTTTTAAAAGCCCTTGACAGTATGAAATATTTTCTGTAAAGATTTCATTTTCTCCTGATTTTATTTTATTTACAATATTTTTAAAATTTTCTTCAGAAATATCAGTGTTGAGTGAACCTAATTCTTTATACAGATCTGCTTTCTGTATCTTTAACAGGTTTGTCCTTAATTTTTTTCTTTTCTTTCCTCTTACCCAGGCAAGGTCTCATACAATAACATAGTCATTAGAAGTCTTTCTTAAGGAACGTTTCAAATGCTCTCTAGCACTATTGTTTTTCATTGCAGTACAACCTGGTTTTTGCAGTGTCATAACCTCAAAGCTGTCTCCCCGACATCTTCACTGATCACCCTTAAAACTGTGGGTGAAAACTAAGTGACAGGCCTCCTTAGCGCTGCATTTAAATACTGCTGCCATAGCCATTCATTGCTGCCCGTAGCACCGTCACCCCTAAAGTAGTCATTACCTCAGTTCTGACTGATGTCTCAAGGTGGTTTGATGAGATTATGAATTAATTTATCATATGTGTAAGCTGTACTATCTAGAGGTACATAATAGAAAAGCAATGAATTACATATGCAAGAAAAACATTTTATATAACAAACCGAAGTGGAAAAAGAGCCATTTTAAACCATTTACTCTAATTTAGAGAATCATTTTCAGGTTTGTGACTAACGGTATGATTGAATATGGAATTTTCAAATTCCACAAAGTGAGATTTCCTGTGAGAATCAGGGAGGTTGTGTGATTCTAATAACTGTGGCATTTATTCTCTGCCCCATCCCCTGGAAAAACTAACCACATTTTTCGCAGCACTCTCTTTGTGCTTTGAGATACTCTCTTTGTGCATGTTTGATTTGATTTTTAGTAATCAAATTAACCCTTTTAAAATGTACTTTATTTTGTAAATTGTTAAAAAAATGTGAATCACAGGGGAGAAAATATTTTGACTACACTTTACAGTGATTCATTTGTCTGTTTACTTTGTGCATGTTTTAGTTCAAAATCAACAATTATAATTGAAACCATTAATATATATTTTAGAACAATTTACATTTGTCTTTCTTTTTTCTTTCTTAGATTGAAACTGAAAACTGACCATGATTTGAATGATTTGATTTGCATTAAAAATTAAATATAAGAAAAAACTAAGCATAAATGTGGCAGATAAAACAGATTTTTTAAAGTAAATATAATAACAAAATATCTTGGGAAATAATGACTAACATGACAGTCATAAGCTTTATCTTTGAACAGCTGATCATGTTTCTTTGAGGATGTGACTATTTCAGTACATTTTAATGAATTCCTTTTAGAGGAGTTTAATTGTATGAAGTGATAGCCTTTTTGGTTAATACTATTGGAGTTCTCAAATAAGATTTTTTTTAATGGGAAAAAGCATTTTTCTTTTGGTCACTGAAGCGAGGGTTAGTAGTCTGTGTGGTTTATCTTGTCAATTTGACTAGTAGAAGAAACAGGTCATTGTGGAGGAACCTAACAGACGACCACCTCCTGTTCCACACCAGACTATGCTGAAACCGTTCAGTTCACCAAGAAATTATCTTATTTTTTTTCTCCTTTTTATTTGCATATTCTTAGAAAAGGGACAAAAACAATTTTGTGGGGTTTTCTAACAAGGCTCTTTTATGTAGTTCGTTTCCCCCCACCCCAGTGAATAGTATTACCAAATTTTAGCTGAAATGATTCCTGGTTTCATTTGACCTGGGAGAAATAAAAATATTATGAAGTAAGAGGGCCCGAGTTCATGATGTTTTCCATGCCACCTTCAGCTGAGCTCCTTCTTACTTGCACCTAAATTGGGAATTTCAAAGCATCATTTTTGGTAGTGCTGAATTTGGCAGGGTACATAAAGAACTTCAGTGGAGTGGGATGTGAAATGGCATCATTTAAATTAAAAAATAAATTTTAAGACGTGAAAGTAACGGAAGCTCAAGTCAGGCTGCAGCAGCAAAATGCAGGTTCCAGCGCACACTGAGCGCCTGCCAGAGAACAAAACATCGGCTGCTCTCTCCCCTAGGAAGGAGGAGGCATCACACTAGCGTCCCAGGTACCGGTGCTGTCATCCTGGCAATGGTGCCAAGATCAGAGTCAGCCTCACTCACTGATAAAAGCCCTGTACAGACAAACAGGTAGGCAGGACCCGAGCGTGTAGCCCACCATTTTCCTTCAATGAAAGTGAAGCGCTAAGCCTCTGTCTTTCAAAGAACAGTGGGCTTTCTCCCTGTGCCTTTTGTTTCTACTTAACTTCCTCTCATTTCTTTTCTCCATTTCTTATGACCTCTCAACCCCCTCTCCTTTTTATTGTCTTTTACACAAGAACACAGAAAAGTGCTGTAAATTCACACCTTCAAAACCAAGGGTCAAAGAGAAAATGACTTCAGAGGTAAAATAATTAAGCGTCAAACACAACAGCAGAACCCAGGATACTTCTCTCCGAGCCTTCAGTGGGCAGGAGCCTGTGGAAAGTATGAGCTGCTGATCACCATTTGAAAGAAGGCATCTTTCTCTCTTATGGAGGCTGCTATTCTGTTCTGCTTGCTTCTTCTGTTAGCTTATATTGCTTTAACTACTCAGAAGAGCAAATTCTTTTCATCATCCTTTGTCCAGCGATTGTCTTTAATAGGAGCTTTTGCTCAGTAGCTGCTTTTTTCACTTTATGTGCCATTGGGAGTATCGTATCTTACTGTTATTTATTATAACCTGCTGCTCGTTAATACAAGTTGTCCACTGACGTTCACCCGTGCTTAGTCTTCATTACTTAGACTGCGCAGTCTATTTGTAAAACAACATGTTCCAGATTGCTAGTTTTTAGCTGACGTTTTCCCCCTCATCTCTTAGACAAAGCTCTGTGTAAAAGACAATAAGTATCCACAGACATCACCTTTGCAGTTTCGATTCTGTGGAAATCATGAGTCTAGTTCTGAATTCTAATGCAGTAAATGTTGAATCCCCGACACTACCAAGTTAATTTATCATTTTTACATGTGGTTCTGAAATATTTTTATCTGTATTGAAAATTATATGTCTTAAAAAAATAATTCTCTCTCATGACATCCTTATGACATCAATCCTAAGGAAAGATCAAGTTTACCTTTTTGGAGAGAGAGGACAGATATTTAAGAAAATATGCTGGGAGTTTAAAATAAGCTTGTGTGAGAATGCTATGTAGAAATACAGATAACTAATTAGAAATTAGAGGAAACAACAGTTAGAATGTCTGGCCTTAAAATAAGATTTCAAATTAGAGTTAATGTATTCCAAAAATAAAAGTCAGAAATAAAGAAGAAATACTAGAACTTTCAAGGTGTTTTATATAAAGGTTTCATTTCAGTATGCAAATTAGACAGCACACTAGTGTGTAAAAAGAAAGGACAATCTAAAGCTTGGGAAGCAAACTATGGAAAAATCAAGGAAGTCTACAGCCAGCCGTGGTGTCCACTTACAAAACAGACAGAGAAGAACTCGAAGAAAACTAGAAATGGAATTCAGTGGCTAATAGGGCAAGAAAATTTGAGATAGTACAGAAGAAACTATGTATGATATTTTCAGTAGGTGCATTTCTTTCTGACAAACACACATTTGAAATAAATATTTATAATGAGTGGTTGGAAATTTGTAAAAAGTAGAGGCATATTAGCAAATTAAAAGCCATTCGAACTATGAGCTAGTGGGTCTGGAACCCAGGCATTTTGCTCGTGGTCAGGATTCAGGGGAATCACTTAACCTCACTGTACTTAAGTTTCCTTGAATACAAAATGAAAGAAACAACTTTATATTAATAGATGAGCTTGCTGGCTCTTCCTGCTGTCATACACGGTAATTCTGTAAAATTACAAATAATGCTAGATCACAACCCTAATCTCCTGGTAATCTCTTTCATTTGTTCACGTCTTTGAGATTATGAGGAAAGCAAAATCCCTGTTACTGAAATATCAGTACTTTCCTCAAAATCCCTGTTAGTAAAATATCAGTACTTTTCTGAAGGGTGGCCCACACTTTTGAGGGAATTAGAGGGAGGGTTTCTGAATTCCCAGGTTAAGAAGACCCGATATAGACAAGTAAAGAACAAAGCCTGAGTCCTTAAAGGTTATTTTTTTACAGGAGATTGGGGGTGCTTCTGTGGATAAGCAGTGGTATTCCCTGCTGCTGGAAAGATGGCATGACTCTGCCGAGGTGCCACAGCCTCCAGACCTCTCTGAAATAGGAAGGTCAGCACAAGGGCAGGCACTCTCAGACCACAGCCGAAACCCACAGTTTGTTTGACATGACCTAGTCCCTGTTGGATTCAATTCAGAGAATTAAAATGTTCAAGAAAAAACAATACTGATAGATTCTTTTTAACCCACCACTGGCTGTGGTTAGGCTGATGGCTCCAGATGACCATCCTGGCTAATATTGCCTTCCCAGTAGCAGTAGAAGAGTGTTTGAGGCCAAATGGGAAATGGGTGGTGGAAGCACTGAATGGCCATAAGACATCCACGAAACTCCAGCTGCATACAGCAGGCAGGAGGACAGTGCTCCAGAGTCCTCTTCAGAAGCCGGTGGTGCCCAAGAAGGACTGACAAACAATGATCTTGGAAATTCCAGCTCACGTCTTCCAAAGCTGCCTGCTGCCGATCCAAACGCTTCAATATGTGGCTGCAAGAAAACGATTTAACTGCAACTTCCTTGATTCCTACCTACCACCCTTAATGCTTACATATTTTAAAATAGTAAACAATTAGGTAATTCACAAGATGGAAAAATCAATGCAGTCTTAGTAGGTCCTCAATGAATTGTGGCTCTTGTTTTCATTATTTCTGCTGCTCACATGGAGGTCAGTGCCCTCTTGAACAGTAGTATAGACCTTATTTAGAAGTCTCATTTATCAAGGTATGAAAACTTATAAGCAGGGCTGAGGTAGAAGAAAAGTGTTGTTTTAATGCTGAATTCCTCTTATCCAAGGAAGGAGAAAGTTTTGGGTCACTTGATAAAACTGTTCTACCATTACAGATACCTAAAAACCTTGTTTGCTTTAATCTTCAACAAAATCATTATGATAACATTGCCACTTTTGTAAATGAAAGCTCCTGTAGGACATTTACTGCCTCTGTTTTGCTGCGTTTAAGAAGCTTTGGAATTAAGTTCTCTCTAAACCCAGGGAGGTCTCCCATTTTCTTGCTAATGGGAATACTCCCAACACACATGCTTCATGCTCTCTCACCTGACTCTCCAGGGTTTTCATACTTTTAACAGGATATGGTTTTTAATGAGGCTTCTAGAAGCTTTAGAAACTTCTTTAATGATTTTGTTTTGACCTTTTGCTACTGCCTTTACTGGGACTGAATTGATTGTCTCAACTGAAAATTTGCTGCCACAATTTGGATTTTAATATTTTCACGTGCAACTTTTTTTTTTTTTTTCCTTTTCTTGATTCTGGAATGGGCCACGTATTAAATACTACAATGAAGAATAATAGTCTTAGTTCCCTTCATGTGGTAGCAGGGCAGCACACAAGAGTCTAAATAACTTCTCTATTATGACCATTACTACTGTGATACTCCCAGTGCCTCCAAATGTTCAAATGTACTGAACTTTACTTTTTTCTCTATGATACAGACATTTTAAATAGACGTAAGCAGGACATGTTCACTGCACCAATTACTTGTAAACAATGGAAATCCCCACAAGGCAATGAGAAGGGAAGGCAGGAGTAACAAAGGCGTGCCCTTGGTGTGGGGCCAAGCCCTTCACTTTCTCTCCTCCCTGTTCTTGGTTTCTTGACTCATTAAGTCAACATTGTCCCTCTGTTGATTTGCCTAAGCTGTTTTGCACAGAGATCTTGTAGAAAATTGGCAAACTCCAGAACACTGAGCGTGAGTTCTCAGTACATTCATGTTGACCCTTCTGCCTTTCATTGCCTCGTCTTCTCATTGATTGCATGCCTTTGACTCACTGCTTTGCTGCTGCTTCCTTGATCATCATCATAGTGTCCCTAGATTGCTTAACTACCAGAAAATAACCTTAAACATGGCATTTTTATTTCAAAATTATTTTATTTCCTCTGTTGTTGAGCTTCATATTTGCAGATTTATTCCATCTTTGTATGTAGGTTTTAATCTAAATCATTAACTTTGATTCATTTTCATAGCCTGTGTGTTTTTTTATGGGTATTAATTTTTAGAAATAACTTACTTTCTAAATGAAAAGTAAAATAAGATAATTTCTAAGATTATGATTTTTGGAATATTTAACAGATACACCGAAGTTAATTGGAGAATAAAACCATCATACAGAACAGGATCTGACCAAAAAAAAACCGGTAATTCTAGGAAACTTCTCATCATACTTCATAGAGCAGATGAAAACATACTAAGTTAGAAATTAGAAAATACATACCAAGTAGTGATCCCTGGCACAGCTCTATGAAGTGTTGCTAGAATAATTGCAAAGGTGTTGCAAGCAGTTTTCTCAGCTTCTGTCATTCAAAAGTAAGACCCCTGCCCCTCATTACTAATGAGGCATCAGCAGTTATTGATCAGGAGCTTGGGAAGCAAGGAAGAGAAAATACTTGGTTATTGCAAAGCAGTGACTAACTCGTGAAAAATAAAAGGACTAGATAACTTAGCAGTGAATTTCCTCAAATTTATGATACTCTCTGTGAATCTTTGGTAGCTAATGAGTATCTTGCAATTGGCCTGTGCTGGGCACTGTGCTCTGTGCCGTCCCTGATATTATCCCTTTAATCCCAACCACAGCCCCTGGTGCTGCGCTGTTGTGCTCACGGAGAAGCCCTTGGGCGCAGGGAGTTTAGGAACTGGCCCAAGTTACCCACCTGTTTACTACCAAATGCTTGCCGAGCGCTTTCTGGGTAGCAGCCACTATTCTAGATCCTGGAGACAGAGGCTAACCCTCAGGGATAGATAGATAATAAGTAAATAAACTAACTACTGTACATGGTAATGCCATGTTGGGAAAAGAGGCAGAAAGAGGAAGACAACCAGAGAGAGCGGGAGCAGGAAGGGGCTGGACGATTGTGCATACAAGGTTAGGGAAAATCTCTCTTAAGAATATGACTTAAAAAAACAGTTTTATTGAGGTATAATTAACATAAAATAAATTGCACATATTTAAAGTGTACAGTGTGATCTGTTTTGACAGAAGTTTAAACCCTTGAAACCATGGCCACAATTAAAATAACGAACACATCCCATTTCTCCCAGAAGTTGTGAGGAAATGGCAGATATCTGAATGAAGGCAGGGCCAGGGCTGTGAAAATGTGTTGGGAAGAGCACTGCCGGGAAGAGCACTGCCTGGAATGGCCGGCGGAACACGAGGCAAACATGGACTTGGCAGAGCCGTTGGTGATGGAGCAGTGGGAGTGGAATGGAATATGGTTGTTTGGGCTTGGAGTGAAGAGACAAGTAAGGTAGACCACACAGGGCTTGTAGAGATGTTTCTTCTGACTCTAACAGAAAGCCATAGAATGATTGTGAGCAAGAGAGGAGCCTACATTGATTTGTTTTTTGCAAAAAGTCACTCTGGCTTCTAGGTGGAGAAAGGACTGCGTGGAAATGAGACGGTCTTGGCAAGAGATAGTGATCACTTGAATGAGGGTAGTGGAGGTGATGAAAAGTGGTTGAATTCGGGATGTCCTTGTCAAGGGGACATTCCTTGAGAGCTGGGGTCCGTCCAGGCTGTCTGACTTCTCAGCCTGTGCTCTCGTCGGCTTGGCATGCTGCCTTCTGTGGTGGATAAAGACCATCAGTGCTGCAGGACCAGCAACCAACGCCTTAATGTGTAGATTTTGTTACCTGTTTTTTTCTACTTTAATTTGGTGGCTTTGTACATCTGCCATGTGTGTCTGCTTATGTTGTATCGTGGCCATCTTTTCTCTGCAGGCATCCTTAGTCTCCTTAACTTGAATTTTTTTAAACTTCCAGATTGCTAATTTCCCTTGTATTACATTTCATTCCTGATAGACATGCAGCTTCCTTGAGGAGGAGCTCCCTGCCTCTGTGTCCTGCCCCACACTCCATAACGCTGGGCTTCGTTTAGAGAGGAGCTTTTCAACTCTTGTTAGATGTCCTAAATTGTACTTAATTGAAAAGATGTAAATATAGTTGCATATAGAAATGTAGAGGATTTGTTTCACTTCTCCTGACAATATGACCACAGCGTATACCACCACCTTTTACAAGCTGGCTGCAGGCAGCCCCTTACTCCGATGTCACTGTGTAGATGGGAAATTTGTTTTTGATAGGCTTCACCACACCAGCAGGAATCTGGTCCGTTAGGGAACTGTGGCTGGGCTGCTTTATTCTGGGAGAAAAGTTGAGACCGTAATGGGAGGCGAGAAAAAACAAAAGATAGGCTCAAAGTAAGGAGAAAAAGGGATAGTGTATGTTTTGTGTATGTTCACGTGCATGCACGTGGACACACACTTTTACATACCCACGTAAATGTATTTTATACATATTTTAGTCATTGTGGTACCTCAATTGACTTAATTTCTGTTGACTTTTCCAATATTAATATGTTCAATATTTTATAACAAAATTTAATGCTTTCTAAAGGGAAAGAGGCCAGTTTCAATATTTAATGCCAATTAGAAAAGCATTTTTTGATCATTTGGCTCACTTAAGATAATCTCAAAAACCAGCTTACCCAGAAACAGTTATTTGGGAGAAACAGACAAAATGTTACTTCTGAGTAATTATTTTCAAAATAGATACTTGTGTCACTGTGATCTCTTTGTATACTATTGTTAATATATATCTTTAATCTATATCATAAATAACTATATGATTAAATAGCTATATGATTATGTCAATACAGATATTATATTAAACTTCCCTCCTTCCACTTAGAATATAAAATAAAAAATGTTGGGCAAAGGAGAAAATAATATGAAAGTTTTCATTGTTGTTTATTAGGAAATCAGTCCTTTAAGAAAGACTGGCATTATAATCATGCAATGATTATTAATGTTTTAGTTAATGAAATTAGTCTTAATTTTTTTCAAGTATTATATAACATAATTTTATCATTTGTTACTAAGCAGTGAAGTTATACTGGATTAGATGTCACTGCTTTTATATAACCCACATATTTTTATATTTAAATTTTAGGTTATGAGTGTATGAAACCGCGACACACAGGGGAAGGGGTATTCCTAAACTATTATCCAATCCAATGTCTAACCGTAGCCCATTCCAGCCACCAGTGAACCATCATCAACATCGCCATCCTTTCAGAGTGACCATTCTAGTCCAGTACTTGACAAAGGAAATAAATGACATTATCGGTAGGGAAAATAAGGACAGGTGTCACTGGATATATCCACTCTAAATGGAGCCCCAAGCATTGTAATTCAGTTTAATCCTAAAGGTGTTGTTATATGTTACAAGCCAGTCGTGCAGTCTACAGATGCTATTGATATAGTGATGTTGGAGGAGTGATAGTCCAGAGGTAAGGACCTAAGTGTGGATCTCATGAAGTCAGTGTTTGAGGAGAGAGGAAGGAGTAAATGAATCCAGTTAGGAGTTCGGAACCCTGAGGGTAATGCTGAGGGGCCGTTTAGGGTCATTTAGGGATGGGCTGAGCTGCAGAAGTTGTGGGAACCGCAAGTCCAGAGGAACTGGAGATAAACTAAAGGAGAGTGTTTAAACTAAAGGAGAGTGTTTACACAGGCACATCTCGGGGAGCCACTGGGTCAGGAATCTGATATATTTGGAGAGAGTAGTTGAATTCTGGGGCATGAGGTAAATTTGGTGCCAGTAGAGAAGGGACCTGGGAATTGAGAGAGTTCAACCTAGACTTGGTAGAGGGCATAGCTGAAATCAAAGGAAATGTTGCAAACCCCAGAATCAAAGTTTAAGGACGAGCCAGTAGCCAACAGGCAGATGAATCAGGAAAATAGCTGATACATGAAACTGGCACTGGGCTCACCTTGGTTGTAGGTTAATCGGTTTTCTAACTTTGGCACAATCAGTATGTCTTTACTCCAAAGCAAGTATTATTCTTCATAAGAGCTACATTGTGATGTACTGGGTAAGGAAAAATAAAAGGTTAAGTCCTGTTGGCAAAAATTTCAATGAAATAATGTTCCAAATACCCCAAGTAACCCTGTTTTCCAAGGTGGTGATAACTAAGTGGGTACCCGAGTCACATGAAGTCTCAGGACCTGACCAGAAGCAGATTTCTAGATCTGCGCATTCTCGACACGTCTTCCGATGCTTGTGAGGTCAGGGAAAGGACTTCATCAGGCTCGGCCAGCCAACCTCTCTCCCTGCACACACGGTGCACGTGTTCCTATCTGTCTGTGCTGGCAGAGTCCACAGGAGACCGTCAGTGGCAAGACCATACTTTTTTGTACATTACACAATTCCTACTTCAGAAAGCTCTAACTTAAGGAAGTTCATCTATAGGTTGAGCCAAAATATTCTTCCTTGTAACTTGCTTTGTTCCTGCTGCTTTTTTCTGAAGTTCCTCATTAGAAGTCAAATTCCTGTTTTAAAGTATCCACTCCTTTTAATTCATCTGGAAAAGTTGCTTCTTTCCTAAACTTCAGGGCAAAAATGAATCCCCAGCCTCCAGCTTAATCCAGTTATAGAGGTTCATTGTGTATCAAATCGAATAACTTTTTAGTATCCTCTTGTCTGTGTCACATCCCCACTTCCTCATCACATCCAGCTCTCTGTCCTGCTTGCATTCCTTCTGACATCCACCAGCCTGTCCTTGCTGGCCTCGGTGTGGCCCACATGTGCCGACAACAGAGACCCTGCTCTTGACGTCCTCTATTCCAAGGGGATAATAAGGTTTTTGGCAGCCATTCTGTTTTATTGGTTTATATAAAACTTCATAAGCTAAAATCTCTTCATCCTTCTTCCCCAAACTGTACTCATTTTGTTTTTAAACCAAAATATAAGACTGCAGTTTTCTCTCTCCAATTTCATGAGCTCCTTTGTCATTTTTCCATTCTAGTGTACACACACTGTGTCCTGACATAATATGTGCAGCAAGCATTACATTGCTGCTGATGTTGAGATGAAGGCTTGTATCAGTGGGTGTCATTGTGATGTGGTTAAGGGAGAGTGGTGAATTTAGTCAGGGCTGGTTTCATGGAGGAGAGGCGTGTTGAGCCATGACTGGAAGGCAGGAAGGAATATGTCTGGGAGAAGGATGGGCTGCTGGGATGGATGTAGTGTCTTGTCCAGGGCTTTCATGGCTGGACGGTGTGATCTCATCTGCGTTCTCAGCATTGGTCTTCAGGTTGCAGTTCTTGAAACATGATTTTATCAATAGCTAGGGAGAATCTGACAAAGTCATAATCACTAAATTTTGTGAGATAATTACATAAATCATAGTGTTTTTCCTTTAAATTGAGAATATTGTCAAGCAGACTGGGATACTCATGGCAGCAGTCAACACATTTTCTTGTAGAAAAGCGACTTATGAAGCCAAGTTATAATCAGAATTTTGCTTTCTGAGTTTAAAACCAGAAGAGTGTAAGTGAGTTGAACTTAAGAGAAAGTCCTGACTCTGATAGCCTGGGCCATAACCTACAGCTTTAGGCCCCACCCAGTGGCCTGGGACTGTGGACATGGGACTCCAGGATGCCTCCTACCCTGAGTGCAACTGAAGGTTGCCTTTTCTCATGCCCCGTGAGGTTGTCGTTCTTCGCTTTCCCTATCCTAGAATTGTGTCAGTTCTACCGTGGGGGCAACCGGCACAGTCAGCCCACGCCCCTCAGCCAGCTGTGAGTCAGCCCCGTCGCCCTTTCCGTAGGCAGACGCTTCACTCGTGGCCAGCTTATTTGGGAGGTGTTGCATTTTTTAATTACATTAACTTACGGGGTTTTTTGGAATAATTCACTCTCTTCTCTCTGTTATCTTCCTAGTGGAGCATTCTAGATGAGGGATTGAATTTTGAAATTGTTCTAAGGAATAAACAGGAGAGGGTTACAATCTGTTATTCTTAATAGAGATTAGGAACTTGAAAATGTCAGTTTGTGTAAACATAAAGATATTTATGTAGTAAGTATCTAATTAGTGAATTCTGTGGATGTCAGCATTGACAGTTCCTATTTTATTCACTGAATAATTTCAAGGTGAGTTCTATTATGAGAGGAAGGAAGGTAGACAGTGCCGTAATGGGAAGCTCTTTACAGACTGGGCGGGGATTTTAAAACTCTCTGAACCTGTTTTATTTCCGTAGAATGTGTTGTGGTACAGATCTTCAAGATGTATTGACGTCACGTTTGTAAAGCTCCACCTCTGGCATATGCTGTGTACTCAACAAGCGGCAGCCCTCCAGGGTAAGAGTACTTCTAGGGGAAAGTGATGATTTGTGGTTTTTGATGAAGAGTTTAGAATGCCTTTCCCACCTCTGCTTCCTTGTTACCTGGCAGGGGTACACATGTTTTAAGATGAGCTGAAGCCATTGCCTGTTTTTTGAAGCCTTCTAGGAACTGCTCAGGTATTTGTGAGCTCCTCCCTTGTTTGGAGAACCATAACCCATGTCTCACTTATACTGTGAAGTGGTCTAAAAATGTTTGTCTTCACCTACTAGACTCTGGACGTCTTTGAGTATTCATTCCTTCATTCTTTCATTATGTATTAAGGTCCTTATTATAGATGAGGCTGATGTAAGTGCCTGCGATAAAACAGTGGAAAAGATCAGCAAAAGGGAACACTGTAGTCGTTGTCATCATTTATTGAGTGTGGGTTAGGGATGTCAGAAAACACAAATAAATGAATTAGAAGGTTGTTTAAGATAAAGGTTAAGTAAGTGTTCTAAAGGTGAGAAAGCAGGATTTGGGTCTCATGGTTGCAGGGAGATTATTTTGAGTTGCCTCCTCACAGTGGGCCTGTTGAGGAGGGAGCATCTGAGCTGCATTGGCCATGAGGAGGAGCCCCGTCATATACACACCTGAGCTGCATTGGGTTTGATGAGGAGCCCGGTCATGTACACACCTGAGCTGCATTGGGTTTGATGAGGAGCCCACTGTGCACACACCTGAGCTGCATTGGCCGTGACAAGGAGCCCTGTCATGTACACACCTGAGCTGCATTGGGTTTGACGAGGAGTCCGCCATGCATACACCTGAGACACAAGCTATGCAGGCAGAGGGTGAGTAAGCCGGGGCTCTGAGACATGAGCAAGCTTTGCCTGTCTAAGCCCTCACTGATGGGGTCATATAAACGTTGGCGTAAAGGGACTGAGTGAATAGAATCATAGCTAACAAAAAGTGTTCTGTACTAATTTTGGCATGTGACAATAGGGTCTGATATCAAAGATTTTAGCAAAGGTCTTGGTTCCTCATCATTTTCAGTGAGGAAGTCACTGGGCATGTGACTTCTAAGAGGAAGGGGACACCCATGCGCACACAAAAACTCTTTCAATAATTGCAGGGTTGACAGGTGGATAGGATTTGAATGGAGAGGTGGAAGTTACTGGACACTTGGATGATGCCTTTAATAACTTTTCTTCTTCCACAATGCCAGGTTTATTTTGTTCTTCATTACGTTTTACTTACTGAACGTTTTCTGAGACCAGGACTTGAGAATGTTTGTATATAACCTACTTTTCATAAAGTCTAGTCTTTCATCTTTTCTGTGTAACCTCAAAGAGAGTCTTAAGACACAGTGTTTAATACTATAGGATAATATTTGTATTTCATACCTTGTCCTCCAGATAGATTTTCCATTGCAAAAGAATTGTTCAAGATCGCAACACTTCACAAATGTAGATGCTAAATTTTGAATTTAAATTAGATCATCATCCTCAGTATTGTCATGACAATCATTGTTTAAGAGGCAGCAGGATAAAAACTTCCTTTCTACTGGGAAGTAGTGGTTTGAATTTGGACTCTGGCTCCCAAGTCTCCTTTTAGTCCTCCTGATTCTAACATCCACCCTTCCGCTTCTGGGACAATATCCCCTTTTTAACTTGCATGCAACCATCATGCCATTGAACTTGTATGTGTCTGTCTTTCTGAGTTTATTCTTTGTAGCATCCTTTTGTTCTGTTGAGGTTGTGTTTCTATATATCTTTGAATTTTTTTCTGTGCCCACTTAGAGAAAACTTGCCAATTTTGACATCTCTAAACAGAATACACTTGGGAACTTGGGAATGCCTTTGTTATCCTTCCAGGCAAGATCTTCCCAGCAGAGTTCTGCTTTAATTAGCTTGATTTCAGCAGGTTTATAATTCCTGGATTTAAGCACAAATCTGATAAATTATGTCATTTGATACAGGAAGTGAAATGTATAAAGGTTGAAATTTTTCTGATTTGAGCCGTCTCCAAAAGTGAGAAATGATTAAAATTACAGACATGGTGACACTGAAGATGGCATAATGACCCTAAATAGTCATCCTATGTTGCTGAAATGAGTAGACATTCCTATGGGAGTTGCATCCAACAGTGTGGCTTCTTTATGCAAACTTCAGGGCCTACGCTTAGTGTGCATTTGTATAACTCATTTAACCAATTACTAATATCACAAGTGCTTTCACCGCATTTTCTAGTGGCTTTGTTAGTCTCTGATTTTGTGTAATTGAAGGTCAGTGGTTTTCTCTGAAGTTTGAAATTCTAATGCAAGTACCATGTTCAGTTAGGTAAAAGTGCCTCTTTTTGGCACTTTTAGGGTTATTGTGAAGTGAAATGAGATGACAAATGTAGAGGACTGGGTGGAGGGATAGGAGAAGGTCCTGAGTGAGTGCTGCTTTCCCATTTTACATCTTCTCTAGTTTATAGCCTCTTTTTGTAGACGGGAGTCTTTTAAATGCTTTCCATTCATTAACTTTTTAACTTTACATTTGTTATACTGATTTAATTCTCACAGTAAGTCTTTGTTAAAGATACTGCCCCTATCTCCATAACACGTATGAAGAAACGAAGTCATTGAGATTTGAGATCAGTTGTCCAAGATCACGGTGACCTAGCAGATCATGTAGGGCCCCAGCCATCTAACTGTTGTGCTATAAGACAGAAGTGGTATATGCCACAACACAAGTTTATAAAGCAGCCAGACGCAGTGGCTCACACCTGTAATTTCGGCACTTTGGGAGGCCAAGGCCGGGGGATCACTTGAGCCCAGGAGTTTGAGACCAGCCTGGGCAACATGATGAAACCCCATCTCTACAAAAAATATAAAAAATTAGCTGGGTGTGGTGATGCGTGCCAATAGTCCCAGCTACTTGGGAGGCTGAGGTGGAAGGATCACTTGAGCCCAGGAGACGGAAGCTGCAGTGAGCCAAGATCAAGCCATTGCATTCCAGCCTGACAACAGAGACTCTGTCTCAGTTAAAAAAAAAAAAAAAAAAAAAAAGTTTGCAAAGTGCCCAGATAATTGCAGTAGAATGAGGTTTCTGTGGTTTTTAGCTGGGTTGAGAAATGTGTTTACCAGTCTTGAAAATCCGGATTACCCACCCACCCACTCCCCTACGTTCTCTTCCCAAGTCTGTAGTACTTCAGGTCAGATCCCAACTTGCACTGCGAATCTCTCTTTCTATGACGTTTTGGGAACAGCTGCAGTTGGCTTTGGCCACGTGAAGGGCAACACAGAAAAATACGTTCATTAGGTTATGTATTTAATCAAAACTAGTTTTCATGGAAGTTTAGAAAGCCATTTCCTTCAGCCGTTTCCTTTGTTTTCATTATTCATTTAATTAAGACTTTAGTAATGATGCTTGTTTTTTATTTTCTTTATTCCTTGCTTTTGACATGATGTCAGTGGTGTATTTGCTCATCACTATCTGTATCCTCTACATCAGGGACATTTTCATGTCATTGAAATGGAAACAACACAGAAACTTTCTTTTGAGTGTTTCCTAATGTATGAAAAATTCCCCTTGGTGGTTTTGCTATATTTACTCAGGGACAAAATGATTTCCTCAAATACCCCAAACTGTAAGTATCTTCACAACAGCCCAAAACATTCAGCATGATATAATGTCATTTGGCATACTCTCTCATCTCTAAAATATTCAGCATGATACAATGTCATTTGGCATACTCTCTCATCTTAAACATCTGTCGGATGCATACTGACATGGCGTGGGCCCCTTTTTCTCCAGCACAGAGGACCCAGGGGCTAGAGCAGGATCTGGCCCACAATAGACATTTCCTAGGTATCTCTGTGAGAATGGATGGGCCTAGGCCCTTTGTGAACTGACCCCCGCCACTGCTGGGCTCATTCCTCTTCATTCCTTCCCACATCCTGCACCTCAGCCCTCTTGAACTACGGGTATACACCAAACATACCATGCCCACTCCTCCATGTCTCGTCTCCTAAGGCCTTGGCCGTTGCACACACAGCACCCTCTTCCCTCCCCCGGTGCTGGGAAGCTGAGCTGTTCTGATTCAAAGAGCCAATTCTGAAACCCTTCTGAGTGGACACAGTGCCCTGCCTGCCTCCCTTCAGCACTTACGTGCTCTGTTGAAATCACCTGGTTGGCTGTCCATCTCTCCTACTGTAAACTCTTTGAAAGCCTGAGACTCGGCTGAGAGTTTTGATGAAAGAATTAATAAATGAATGAATGAATGCTGGCAGTATCTATGTTCCTGGCTAGAAATCTTATTCACCTGAACAACAGATGCCCATCATTCTTGTATACAAAGAGATCATCCTGTTCTGACAGTTAATGCACAGTCTTCATCTCACATCACTCCTTATTCCAACAGCCACATAGAATCATTGGATCTCCACTGTTCTCCCCAGTTTCTTTGTAAAATCCAACCACACTTTATTTAGCTCTAATTTTTCTCTCATTTCCATTGACTAACCTTCATTCCTTCTTTTTTTTTTTTTTTTTTTTTTTTTGTCCTGAATGGAACATTCCCAAGTACTGCAACAAACCATTGGGTTATACATTGCTTTTAAATATCCAGTTCACTCCATATCTGACTTTTCACATTATTTGTAATATGGATAACATGAAAGCCAGTGAAGTATGGTCCTGTGTAATAATTCATTAATAACTTTGGAAGTGATTACTTGTTTAATTGTCTCCTTACAACCGTACCCATTTGGTAGAGCTCTCTGGACCTGCAGGTTATCGAGTGGTAATATTTTCAAACCGTCATGTTAGTAATCCTTATGCCCTTGTTATCTTTCTTGGTCAAACCCTGATACATTGTTAAGAACTACTCGATTTTTTTAAATCCATGTTTTACATGTTACAAAACAATTTATAAAGAACTCTCAGTTTTCTGCATTGTAGTGGACCCAAATTTTATAGCAAAATCTCCTCATTTATGCAGCAATCTTAGAATTTGTTAAGAAGAGGAAATGTTCATTGAAAGCAAATTATTCTACATTTTATTGGTTTTTACATTCAGCTTTTTAAACAACACTATTATAAAACAATATCTATGTTACTTAATATTTAAAATTTCAGATGGCTTATATTTTAATGGCTTTAGAATAATTCCATTTTGTTATACTTTGCAGATTTTTAACTAGAGAATTTAATATATGAAAAAAGTGTTGCAACAATTATCCCATCTTTTTGTGGAAAATTCTATGCCTGTAAACATATTAGCAAAGTGTCTATTTCTTAACTGAGTTTGGATTGCTCTTCAGAAAGAGAAGCAGCTGCTGTTAACAGGCCTCATTACAGCTGCCTCTTGACCTTGAGTGAACAGAAATATTTGTGGCGCCCTCTTGGGGAACAGGAATGTCTTTTCCAGCCATGGTCAAACTCGTCAGTGCCTGAAACCTCTATTGACCACACCTATCATGTGAAGCCTACTTGGACAGGCATTAAGTGTAAGACTAGGAGGCAGAGCAGTTATATAACAGACTTTCATATGTAGCTCCCACTGTCGTGTGCATGGATCCCTGGTCCCCAAATGGATGGGATGCGGTATTCTAGTGCCTGGCCATGTACTAAGCACTGAAGTCACAGTCCTCGTGAGGGATCATGTTATGGGGGTAGGTAGCAATGCACACTCTACCCATATGCACATGTATGTCTTGCCACCTGATCTTTGAGCTTAGCTTACAAACATCAGCTTTATATGCTCCCAGGATCTGGGGTGGTTGGCAATAAAATCACTAAGCAAATGAATGAAGAAAAATCTGAGGATAGGTTCAGAAGCACTTGTTTTGTTTGTAACCTTGGAATTTCTTGTATGTATAATACAATCAAAATTTATCCATCTTGCTTTGTCAAGTAAGAAAGTACTACAAATGAATCATCTGAAATGCTTGATTCAACAACCTGTCATCTGGGTTTGTTTGTTTGTTTGTTTGTTTGGTTCTTCTGAACCAAACTTATAACCAAACTTTTAAATTGTTGTCTTTTTTCTTTTTCATTTCCTGGTTTTAAATATTTCATTGTTGACTTTTATTACATACATTTAATTTCATTTGCATTCTACAAACAAATGCTGAAGGTTAATCTTTTCTTGCTTTTTGATCCATAGGATTCATTTTTGTAACCAAGATTTCTCAAAGTGTTGCACAGAACAGACAGTTGATATCAGAAGCACCTGGGGTGGGTGTCTGCTCCCTACCCTCCCTTTAGATGTCTGCTAAAATTCATAGCCTATGTGAAAAACTAGAATGGCTTCTTGTATGGCACAGAGATCTGCATTTTCATGTGTATCTATATGATTGCCTTAGCAATAGAAAGAACCTCTTCATTTTGGGTCTTAGATATAGTGTACGTGTAGTCCCATTTTTTGTTTTAATTTTTGTGAGTACATAGTAGGTGTATGTATTTATGGCATACCTGAGATGTTTAGATACAGGCATGCAATCATGGAGAGTGAACTATGCATCCCCTCAAGCATTTATCCTTTGTGCTACTAACAATCCAATTATACTCTTAGTTATTTTAAAATGTACAATTAAATTATTATGTACTATAGTTACCCTGTTGTGCTACCAAATAGTAGGTCTTATTTATTCTCATTTATTTGTTTATTTTTATACACATTAACTATCTCTACTTTCTCTCCCCACCCTGCCATTACCCTTCTCAGCCCCAGGTAACGATCATTCTGTTAACTGTCTCCATGAGTTCAATTGTTTTAATTTTTAGATCCCACAAATAGATGAGAACATGTGATGTTCTCATTTATTTCTGTGTCTGGCGTATTTCATTTAACATAGTGACCTCCAGTTCTCCCCATGTTGTTGCAGATAACAGGATTTCATTCTGTTATATGGCTGTATAGTACTCCATTGTATATATCCACTGCATTTTCTTTATTCATTTGTCATCTGTTGATGGACACTCAGGTTGCTTCCAAATCCTGACTATTGTGAACGGTGTTGCAACAAACGTGGGAGCACAGATATCTTTTTGATGTATGGATTACCTTTATTTTGTGTATATACCCAGCAGTGGGATTGCTGGATTACATAGTAGCTCTACTTTTAGTTTTCTGAGGAAGTTCCAAACTGTTCTCTGTAGTGGTTATACTTATGTTCCCAACGACACTGTGCAAGGGTCCCTTTTCTCCACATTTTCTCTGGCATTTTTGTTGCCCGCCTTTTGAATATAAGCCATTTTAACTGGGGTGAGATGATGCAATATCTCATTGTAGTTTTGATTTACATTTTGATTGATGATCGATGATGTTGGGCACCTTTCCATATGCCTGTTTGCCATTTATGTCTTCTTTTGAGAAATGTCTATTCAAATCTTTTGCCCATTTTAAAAGCAGATTATTAGATTTTTTTCCTTAAGAGTTGTTTGAGCTTCTCATATATTCTGGTTATTAATCCCTTGTCAGATAGGCAGTTTGCAGATATTTTCTCCCATTCTGTGCATTATTGCTTCACTTTGTTGATTGTTTTCTTTATTGTGCAGAAGCTTTTTAACTTGATGTGATCACATTTGTCCATTTTTGCTTTGGTAGACTGTGCTTGTGGGGTATTTTGCAAGAAATTTTTCCCCAGACCAGTGTCCTGGAGAGTTTCCTCAATGTTTTCTTGTAGTACTTTCATAGTTTGAGGTCGTAGATTTAAGTCTTTAATGCATTTTTATTTGATTTTTGTATATGGCGAGAAATAGGGGTCTAGTTTCATTCTTCTGCATGTGGATATCTAGTTTTCCCAGCACCATTTATTGAAGAGGCTGTCTTTTCCACAGTGAATGTTCTTGGCAGCTTTATTGAAAATGAGTTCACTGTAGGTATATGGATTTGTTTCTGGGTTCTCTATTCTGTTCCCTGGGTCTATGTGTCTGTTTTTATGCCAATATCATGCTGTTTTGGTTACTATAGCTCTGTAGTGTAATTTGAAGTCAGGTAATGTGATTCCTCCAGTTTTGTTATTTTTGCTTAGGATAGTTTTGGCTATTCTGGGTCTTTTCTCATTTCATATAAATTTTAGGATTTTGTGTTTCTGTGGAGAATGTCATTGGCATTTTGATAGAGATTGTATTGAATCTGTAGATTGTTTTGGGTGATATGGACATTTTAACAATATTGATTTTTCCAATCCATGAATGTGGAATATGTTTTCATTTTTTGATGTCCTCTTCAATTTCTTTCATCAGTGTTTTATAGTATTCATTATAGAGATCTTTTACTTCTTTGGTTAATTCCTAGGTATTTAATTTTATTTGTGGCTATTATAAATGGGATTACTTTTTAAATTTATTTTTTATGTCCCAAATTTTTAAAGAAAGGAAGAGGCCAGGCACAATGGTTTACACCTGTAATCCGAACACTTTGGGAGACTGAGGCAGGAGCATCACTTGAGCCCAGGAGTTTGAGACCAGCCTGGGCAACATAGGGAAACCCCGTCTCTACAAAATATTTTTAAAAGTATCCAAGCATATGCTTGTGATCCCAGCTACTCCAGAGGCTGAAGAGGGAGGATCACCTGAGCCTGGGAGGTTGAGGCTGCAGTATTTGTGCTGCTGCACTCCATCCTGGGTGACAGAGACCCGATCATGAAAAAATAAAGAAAATAAAGACGGATTTGTTTTAATCTCTTATAAAGTATAAATCTTTCATAAAAATGCCTTCCATTTTTAAAATTTGAGTAAATGACATTAAAAATTCTAAATACTATCATTTAAATTGTTGTCAGTGGCCATATGAGTGTCAATATTATTGCCTCCATTATTTAACTGATCTATTTTTGGTGCAGTTTTAGTACTTAAAAATTGCCTCTTGTTTCTGACAGTGAATTATTGTATGGAAACGTGGGTCTTTTTTCTTTCTGTCTTGCCTCTTCAATCATTACCATCATTTTCTTATTTCTTTTCTGATTCCAGAGAACATATCCCAGGCTGGTCAGCAGCTGTTCTTCTTCCTCCTGCCTTCAGGCAGGTCTTGTCTATGTGCATACTCATTAGCAAACTAACTCTCACCTAATTTAACTCAATCAGCAAGTCAAGGAACATAGAAACTGAACTGTTTTAGAAGTGAAAGTCATGTTCAAATAACGTTGTTCAATGTTTTGCTAAAGGAAATAAGATACAAGTTATAAAGTGATTTGTGTGCTGTTTCTTAAAATTGACGATAGGAGGTTATAACTCCAATTTCCGGGACCTAAAATTTTAGTTTGGTATTCTTTCCACTATACTGCACACCTTTGAGCTCCAACCTACACAGTCTCTTGACTTCAATTTCATTGTCTTTCCCGGGGCTCCACTGCTGCATTTGTTCAATTGTCTATGGTTTTTTGTGTGCTTGTTTTCATTTTCATTTGTTCTGCTTGATCCTGACTACGCTTCAATTATCTAGGGGTGGGAAGAAGTGACCTGAGGAGCAAGTCCTGGACATCAGTGACCCAATTTGGCCTCAAGATGATATATTATGTGGTCATCATAAAGGCTGAGGTGCTTCTTTTGGAGTATGTCTCTTTGTATAGTTTCCATAGTGATTGCTTTAGGTATTAGCATATATATGTGTGACCTATCCCAGTCTCACATTCACCACTTTGAGTGAGGTATGGAAATCTCACTTCCATTTAGGGACCTTAACTTCCCAGCTTTTAAATATTATAGCCTTGAATATAGTTTTTGCTTCAATCTCAAATGTAATTTATAAATCTCAAATGTCCATGAGGAGGACAGTGGGCACCCATATTTCTGCTTCTCTTGTTTCTTTTCCTATCCTGATGACCCAAGATTTATTCTTTTGTCATTTCTTGTGTTTGAATAACTCCCTTTAACTAAAATTTTGCAGTAGGTCTAAAGCTTTTCTGGTTTTCCTTTATATAAGGATATTTTTATTTCCTCTTCATACCTGAAAGATAGTTTTGCCAGACAGAATTCACAGTTAATGCTTCTTTTCTCTTAGCAGGTACCCCTTTCTTCTGATCTTCATGTTTTCAGAAGAGAAATCTGCTTTTGCTTGAATTTATGTTCCCACATCAGTAATACCTTGTTTCTTTCTGGTTGATTTCAAGATTTTTTTCTTTGTCTTTAAATTTCAAAAGTTTAATTATGATGTGTATTTACCTGGATTGGAGTTTTCCTCCTTCAGGTTCTCAGCTTCTTGATTTGCAGGTATTTGTCTTTCACCAAAGTTGGGAGGTTTGCAGCCTTTAAATACTTTTTTGGTGCAGCCCCTCATCTTCCTTTTGAGCTCCAAGATGTGAGTGATGGGGCTTTTGTCATTGTCCCCATGTTCCCTCGGGCTCTGTGCATTTTGTTCCAGCCTGCTTTTTCTCTCTGCCCTTCTGTTGGGGAATTGTCTTCTTCCCTCAAGTTTGCTGATGGTATCCTCTGTCATCGCCACTCCATTGTGGAGCCCAGCCAATGATTTTTAAGATTTTTATTGCATTTTTTCAGTTCTGTAAATTCCATTTGCTTGATTTTTGTAATTTCTGTTTATTTGCTGAGATTTACAAGTTTTCCATTTGTTTCATGAGAGTTTATAATTTACAGTGAAAGCATTTTTATGATGCCTGCTTTAAAATTCTTGTCAGATTTCTCCAGCATGTGATTCACCTTGGTGTTAGCATCAGATGACTGTCTTTCCTCATTCATGTTGAGATTTTCCTGGTTCTTGGTGTGACAGGTGATTTTTATTGTATCCAGGACATTTTGTCTATTATGTCATGAGACTCTAGGTCATATTTAGATTTTTTTATTTTAGTAGACGTTTCCCTTGTTTAGATTTAGCATGTGGACCATAGCCTAATGTTATGGGCCATGGTTCCAGTGGTGGTTTAATTTTTTACGCTTTTGTGATATTTCAGTTTGCTTGTTTGATCTGAGGCTGCTGGAGCTCCCAGTGAACTCTGCTGTGGCTGCCTGAGGGGGCAGAAAGGGTTTCCCTGGCCAGGTCACCAGGTGTCTGTTGGTGGGGAAGGATGTAGTGGAGTCCCTGGCCTGTGCACCTGGCCACCCTTGTGTCACCTGCAACGGAAAGAGGGTCTTGGGCCCTCAAGACCAAGGAGCTTCCCAGGCCAGGCTGCTTGTGGTAACTGGGTCTCTTTTCCACATTGGGACCTTGGGTAGGAGTATACTGCTTATTTTTCAACCAGGCACTTGTTATTAATGGTTTGGTTAAGTGTTGTTAATTTGTTTGCATGAGAAACGAGGTTTTCCTAGATGTCCTTCTCTTTGAACTGTTCCACTCCCTTCCTTCCCCACTGTATTAGTCCATTTTCACGCTGTTGATAAAGACATACCCGAGACTGGGAAGAAAAGGAAGTTTAATTTGACTTACAGTTTCACATGTCTGGGGAGGTCTCAGAATCTTATAAAACTGGCGGGGGTGAAAGGCACTTCTTTCATGGCGGCAGCAAGATAAAAAGAGGAAGAAGCAAAAGTGGGAACCCCTGATAAACCCATCAGATTTCGTGAGACTTAATCACGATCATGAGAATTAGCACAGGAAAGACTGGCCCCCATGATTCAATCACCCCCCGCCCCCCGGTCCCTCCCACAACATGTGGGAATTCTGGGAGGTACAGTTCAAGTTGAGATTTGAATGGGGACACAGCGAAACCATATCATTCCTCCCCTGGGCCCTCCAAATCTCATGTCCTCACATTTCAAAACCAATCATGCCTTCCCAATGGTCCCCAAAGTCTTATTTCAGCATTAACCCAAAAGGCCACAGTCCAAAGTCTCATCTGAGACAAGGCAAGTCCCTTACACCTATAAGCCTGTAAAATCGAAAGCAAGCTAATTACTTCCTAGATACAATGGGGGTACAGGAATTGGGTAAATACAGCCATTCCAAATGGGAGAAATTGGCCAAAACAAAGGGGTTACAGGGCCCATTCCAATTCAAAATCCAGCAGTCAAGTTTTAAAGGTCCAAAATGATCTCCTTTGACTCCATGTCTCACATCCAGGTCATGCTGATGCAAGAGGTGGGTTCCCATGGTCTTGGGCAGCTCTGTCCCTGTTGCTTTGCAGGGTATAGCCCCCCTCCTGGCTGCTTTCCTGGGCTGGTGTTGAGTGTCTGTGGCATTTCCAGGTGCACAGTTCAAGCTGTCAGTGGATCTACCATTCTGGGGTCTGGAGGATGGTGGTCCTCTTCTCACAGCTCCACTAGGTGGTGCCCCAGTGGGGACTCCGTGTGGGGGCTCTGACCCCACATTTTCTTTGCACACTGCCCTAGCAGAGGCTCTCCATGAGGGCCCCACCCCTGCAGCAAACTTTTGCCTGGACATCCAGGCATTTCCATACATTTTCTCAAATCTAGGCAGAGGTTCCCAAACCTCAATTCTTGACTTCTGTGCACCTGCAGGCTCAACACCACATGGAAGCTGCCAAGGCTTGGGGTTTTCACCCTCTGAAGCCACAACCTGAGCTGTACATTGGCCCCTTTCAGCCATGGCTGGAGTGGCTGGGACACAGGGCACCAAGTCCCTAGGCTGCACACAGCACAGGGACCCTGGGCCCAGCCCACAAAACCATTTTTTGTCTCTGGGCCTCCAGGCCTGTGATGGGAGGGGCTGCCATGAGGTTCTCTGACATGGCCTGGAGACATTTTCCCCATAGGTTTGGGGATTAACATTAGACTCTTTGCTACTTATGCAAATTTCTGCAGCCAGCTTGAATTTCTCCCAGAAAGTGGGTTTTTCTTTTCTATCACGTAGTCAGGCTGCAAGTTTTCCAAACTTTTGTGCTCTGCTTCCCTTATAAAACTGAATGCCTTTAACAGTACTCAAGTCACCTCTTGAATGCTTTGCTGCTTAGAAAGTTCTTCTGCCAGATACCCTAAATCATTTCTCTCAAGTTCAAAGTTCCACAAATCTCTAGGGCAGGGGCAAAATGCCAGGAGTCTCTGCTAAAACATAACAAGAGTCACCTTTACTCCAGTTCTCAACAAGTTCCTCATCTCCATCTGAGACCAGCTCAGCTTGGACCTTATTTTCCTTATCGCTGTCAGCATTTTGGGCAAAGCCATTCAACAAGTCTCTAGGAAGTTCCAAACCTTCCCACATTTTCCCGTCTTTTTCTGAGCTCTTCAAACTGTTCCAATTCTCTGCCTTTTACCCAGTTCCAAAGTTGCTTCCACATTTTCAGTATCTTTTCAGCAACACCCCACTCTACTGGTACCAATTTACTGTATTAGTTCATTTTCATGCTGCTGATAAAGACGTACCTGAAACTGGGAAGAAAAAGAGGTTTAATTGGACTTACAGTTTCACATGGCTGTGGCGGTCTCATGGTAGAGGGTGGAAGGCACTTCTTACATGGTGGCAGCAAGAGAAAATGAGGAAGAAGCAAAAGTGGAAACTCCTGATAAACCCATCAGATCTTGTGAGACTTAATCACTGTCATGAGAATAGCACGGGAAAGACTGGCCCCCATGATTCAGTTACCTCCCCCTGGGTCCCTCCCACAACATGTGGGAATTCTGGGAAATACAATTCAAGTTGAGATTTGGATGGGAACACAAACTATATCACCTCACTTTTCACTGTTGTGATTTCCAGCATCCCCAAGCCCACTCCCCTTCTCCTCCACCTCCTTCTCACTCTGATTTTACTTTACTAATTTTACTATCAGAGCCAGTGGATCTACAACCGCCCTTCCCAGCTTCCCAGCAACAGGAGATGCATGAGGACAATTAGCTCAGTACCAGGAGAAAGTAGAGAGGTGTTCCCCACTCCCTTTCCCCTCTCACCTTAAATCTGCTCTTCCTTCTCTCCCTCAGCTTCCTGTCTCCTTTTAGGCTATCACTGCCCAAGTGTTGAAGCTGGAGGTTTTAGCTCCATCCCTCAGCCCTTTGTTTCTTTCACTCCCTGCTTTATCTGATCACGTCTAGTCTGCTCAGAGCTGCTCAAATCTGGACTGTTGCCACTGCCTGAGCTCACACCTTGATTTCCTTTGGCTTCAAGTATTTTAAAGCTCTGTTGCTTGGTGAGTCCACATTTAAAATTAATGTATTATCTCAGTGAACTGACCCTTTATTTTTATGTAATGTCATTTCTGTCCCTATTGATTATATTTGCATTGAAGTAAACTTTATTTGAGAATAATATAGCCAATCCTGCTTTAAAAAAAAATTAATGTTAGTATGGTATATGTCTTTTTATCCTTTTACTTTCAAGCTACAAATATCATTATATTCTAAATGGGCTTCTTGTATGCAGTATATAATTGGGCCACATATTTTTAAATCCTCTTTAACAATCTCTGTTATTAAGTTGGTATGTTTAACCACCTGCCCTTAACATACCTATTGATATGCTAGGTCTTAAGTCTGCCATTTTATTTTTTCTTTTTGTTTGTTCTGTTTTTCATTTCTCAGTTTTCTTTTTCCTGCCTGCTTGTGGTTTACTTGAACTTTTTTTAAGAAGTCAGTTTTCATTTTTGAGTATATCTCTTCTTAAAGCTTTTTTAGTGATTATTCTAGGTTTTATATATATGTGTGTGTGTGTATGTATGTATATAAACATTATAAATACATAACTTATCACAGTCTGTTGGTGTCAACATTTTACCAGTTTGAGCAAAGTGTAGAAACTTTGTTTCCATTTGCTCTCCTTGACCATCTCTCGTTTATAAAATTATATAGAATAACTACATGCATTGAGACCATGTTAGACAGTGTTCTAATTTTTGCTTCAGTCACCAAACATAATTTAGAGAACTCAGGAGGAGACTGTGTGACATACACATACTAAGTAGTCGCCTTGGAGTAACCAGTAACAGGTTTTCTAGTGTTTATTTGATTATTTCTGTCAATGTAGGCTAGTGGTGTAGGCCAACACACGTTTCCAGAAATGCAGCCCTGTTGGAGGCGATTGTAACAAACATCAATGACTAAATATCCTTTTGCGCATCTCCAGTTTTATAATTATTGCGTATTGCTAATATTATAAAAGTCATCATCGTAACTGAAACAAACATGGGATATGTTTGTCTGCACAGGCCGCCATAACAAAGTACCACAAAATGAGGGCGTTAAGCAACAGAAATTTATTGTCTCACAGTTATAGAGGCCAGAAGTCTGCGATCAAGGTGTTGGTCAGGCCATGCTTCCTCTGAAGTCACTAGGATGGAACAGTTCCAGGCCTCTCTGCTCCTGGTGGTCCCTTGGCTTGTGGCGGCGTGACTCCAGTCTTCACATGACATTCTTTGTGTGTGTCTGTATCTGTCCAAATTTCTTGTCTTTGAAATGACACTAGACATGTTGAATTAGGGAGCCACAGTACTCCAGTATGATTTCATCTTAACTAATTATATCTACAATGACCCTGTTCCCAAATACAGGTCATTTTCTGAAGTGGTGGGGATTAGAACTTTAACACATGAATTTTTGAGGGACACAATTCAACCCATGACATATGGCAATTCAATTAATTTATCATAGTATGTATAAGTATTCAGATGTATATTCTGATAGCTGATATGAAAGGACTTTGTAAACTCTACAACTGTGCAGATGTGCGATGGGCATTATGTCTCCCACCTCGAATCCTGTGTATCCTTCGAAGTAGACGATTTTTCTTGGTCCTGTTGTGTTAAACAGCTGAACTCACAGCTATTCTGCCCTATGACTTGCTGCTGCTTAAATTCTTCCCATACAGTTCATTAAATGCATCTTTGTAGTGAGCATCAAGGTTTCAGCCTTTAGTTTTGAAAAATCTTAATACCCATATAAACCTTAGTATAAAGAGTTAAAAGAAATAACTGGAAGATCTTCAAATAATGGCATTGTCACTGTTTAATTGGCTGTTTGTTTGAAGATGGCTCTAATGACATCTCACTTTTTCCCCCCAAGTATCAAATTACCCTCGGCAACTTTACCTGATTATGTTAATCATGCTAAATATGAAACTGTCTTTCTTTGAGGTGTTGGAGTTTACAGAAGCTATATTTATGCCTTTCAGTAGCATTCACTACAGCTTACATAGTGAAAACTACCAATGATGAAGTAGGTTTTTTTTTTTAATTCTGTAAATTGTTTAGTACCCTACATGGAATTTGGGGGATGGGGCATGAGGGGACACTAATTGAGACCGTCAGAGTTCTGTATGCAATAAAAGTTGTGCATCTCTGATATTATCACTTTAAGTGTAGGGTAAATCATTATGACCTTAGTAACTCCCGAGGTCTATCCTATGTATACACTACATATAGTGACATTTATAGCTCTCGAGATTCTTCCGCTCATCTCCTTCTTTGCTGTGTCTTTGGGAGGACAAGAATGAGAAATAGTTTCAAATGAAAATATTAGTGAAATCTTAGTTGATATCGATTTACTGATTTTTATGCACACTGTATAGAACTGCCAGCAGATTCTGGGACTGTGCCCATTAATACATACTTACGTTATGCAGGATTTGGTCTTAATATGCTCAGTCTTTATGTAAAGCATAATTCTGAATCCATTTGAGTAATGTACATTTAGCATAAGCAGAGTTGTAGGCTGGCATTATTAAAATGCATAGAGCTGACATCCTGGGCTTCTGCTGAAATATGCTTTTAATTGAAGCAGAATTATGGCGATATATTACCCACGTGAGTCTGATTATAGCTCAGCATTGGCTTGTACAGTAGCTCCTTGCTCCAGAAAACTGTGTAGTAGCCCATATGTTGTGGTTAGGCATTTAAATATTCTGTAGTATGTATATCTGAATTGTTTGATACAGTGTTATCTAAGCATATGTTATCTTGGGAAAGATGCATCTTGTAGCCAAGTCAGTTTGAAAATAATTTTTTAGTGATAATTGTATTTACCAATGATTAAAGGTCATTCATAAAGATATACGTTGTTTGATCAAAGTTCTACTTCTATTTGAGCTTTGGGGATTAAAAAACTAGCAGGAATAAAGACAACATTCTTTGAAAGTATGTTTTGTTTATTTTTATAACTTTATGAAATTATAATTCACACTTTCCATACTAGGTCTAGGGAAAAAAATAGCTTGTAGAGACCACCATGTCTCTATAGATTACATGTCAGTGTTCAAAAATAGAGCCTAAAGTGATCAACTTCAGTGAGTATACTAATGAAACCCTGATTTTTCTCATTTCAACCTGCAAAAGGGGGTCTTTGGGACATGATAATGTGATAACATACAGTATCTGTTTTAGTAAGTAAAGTTCAGACAAGAAATGGTTGCCTGATACTAATGCATTTTGAAGTCCTTGATAAGATTTCTTTTTCTACTGTATGTTCTTATATTTAATATTCAGAGAGATGAACTAGATGGTCATGACAGAGAAGTTTCTCCTCATGCCAATTTATTGCCTCTCGTTCAGCTAACTTAGGAGTTTTCTTTTTCTATTTATGTCTTTTAATTAACAACTAAATTTAAAATATTTCACACGTAAATGTGTAATCTGGTCATAATATTTTCAGTTTATGCTGCTTTTACAAAGGTAGATGCTACTGAATTGTGTGTCTAGGGCTGGTTTTTATGGAAGTAGAGCAGCTCACATTCTTATTCCATATTGGTTGACCCCAAATGTTGGATAGCCCCCTTGCGGTCAGGAATAACCACCTTGTAGAAGTGTGAATCCTGGGATCATTCACTGTTTTCTCATTAGTAGAGTAGTTTACGTGTTCTGTCACATTAAAACCTTTTTTTAAAGGGATAAGTTTATGAGTGTTTACATGCCCCTTTCCCAGTTCATCTTTCTTATGCTGTTATTTACAGCAATGATGTTCGCTTCTGTATGAAGCTCCTTTGTTCTGCGAGGCGAGGGTTTCTCTGTACAGGTCCAGCCCTGCAGGTTGATCACAGACCTGCGACCTGTAATTCAATAGAGCTGGGCCCTGTTTACAAAGCCCAGATTTCCTGTGCTGTCAGTTAGGGCAATCAGCACGAAGACCGAGAGCTTTTGGAACTAAATAAACAATGAGAAAAACATTCAAGACTGCCAGTAACCCTTCACAGGTAATTTAACAGCCTTTGACTACAAGGCATCAGTTGTTGTAGATGTCTGCCGAGTATGAAATCTGACATTCTGCCTTGCCATGTTCTGCCAATAGCTTTCAGCGTAATCTCTCACTGAGGCCCACTGGAGCCCCTTCAGAGCACTGTGCTTTCACGTGGAGCCTAAGTGGTCCTGTTAAGACAGACATCCACACCTGCATTCTGTCACATGTTCATGTCATGTGGGTTTCTGATATGGAACATCAGATTATTTAAAATTGGTGGATTAACTAAATCGGGAATTTTCCCCTGATCTATGAGGAAAACATCTCTACTGACAAGTTGAAGCCCTTTGAACTCTTCCAGATAGGCTTACATGCTAATGCATAGGCTTCTGTGTCTCTGAGGAGCAGTACAGGCTGGACAGGCAGAAAAGAGAAAAGGATTGCTGTATCCTATGGCATAGAATTTTAACCATTTAGACAATTAGTGATTTTGTTTAAATCTCCATGTTTATGTGTTTTTAATTTAACTTGTTTGCTTTCTGATGCATTTGATGACTTTGCTGATGGTCTGGATAATACTTGCAGTAGCTCTTTATATGACTCTTTATGTTTCAAAGCCAACAAGAAACATCTGTGAGTTAAAATCAAGCAACTTGAATTCATGTAGATCAGCATCAGCAATACCTTCCTCTTACCTCAGCAGTCAGATGGTGGTGAGAGCTTAAAACCAACCAGTCATCAGCAAAGGTGTGCCTGCCTACAAATTCCACACTGCCACCACACACACCTTGGTGAGATGTTTGTATGGATCATCTCAAAGAAAGGACCATGCAAGCAGGTCACATTCCATGTGAGTTTCCTTCTTGTATGTTTCATGGTGATGTTTAGTAGCCTATCTCACACATGTTTTCACATCAAAGATGGCTCATTTTAAGCCCCTTCTTGAATTTAAGTCTAAACAGATGTTAATAAAGAATAGGAGAGGAAGAAGATTAATCTTACAAGCCTGTGACTGAGTGGAAAGTATAAATGTCTCACGTCTTGGCAGGCTCCACAGAAGGTGAGGCAGTAGAGGGAGCAGTGCCTGTTGATCGGCCACCGAAAGTGTTCCTCACTGGAGAGTCCCCTCTCTGCTAGATCCCCATAGTCAAAAGATATTCTTCTTCTTTTGATGTTTGTGCAAGTATGACTTGGAGTAAGTTACTAGTTTCATTGGCATTTGCCGACTACTTCTGGATCCATGACTCTTACTGTGGTTGCTAGGATTTAGGATTTGATTTTGTGAATTTTCTCTTTAAACTTTCCGCATTTTTATTGGGGATTTTTAGTACTTTTCATGTAAACTTGCAAGTTTTTTTAAATATTACAAATGTTAACATTTTAATGTGGTCTAACCTTCAACTGTATATTTAAGATTTATCTATTTTTTTCTGTACTTGTGGCACCTTTTGTCTTACAAGGTACTTTTCATTTTTTATCAAATCAGGTTGTTTAACGTGGAGTCCTGAAAGAGAGGCAGTGCGCCATTGGGACCTTCACAGATGTATGTAGTCAAATTGAATTGAGTGAGAATTTGGTGAAACAGGAGTATGGAATAATGTGACCAAAGATTTGGATGCGAGAAAATAGCATTCCTTGTGTGGGGGACAGTGGGCAGTCATGTAGCACTAGAGCGCAGAAGAGAGCAGTGTTGATTGTGGAAGATCTTGGAGTCCATGTTAAATGGTCTGGACCTCATCATATAGGTGGAAAGGAGCCATTCCATGTGTGAAGACACAGAGGGGTAACATAATTAGATATTGATTTTGGAAAGATGATACTACTGTGATTAAGAAAGATTCAGAAAAACAAAGATGGAGGCAAGCATTAATTAAGAGGTGATGGAAATAAAAAATGGTGTTGATTGTGAACATGTTTAGAGACCAACTACAAGAGGCAGCACACTGTGTATGGAGCATGACGAAGATGGGTTGAAGATGGCTTCCAGATGTATAGCTTAATGACTGGATGATGAGGCTATTTATCGAGGAGGGACATGCTGCCATCCTAGATTGAGAAAGGAGGGGTAGAATACAGTTTTGGTTTAAAACATGGAAGTATGTGATACAGATGGAACATCCAGGTATCTAATAGTCTCTGAAAATGAAAATTGAAGATGAAAAACTTAAGCGGGAATGGAGATACAAATTTAAGAGCTATGGACATGGAGGCGGCCATTGAAGTGGTAGAGGGAAGTAATGTCAGCCCAGGACTGAGTATATAATGTAAGAAGGAATCCAAGACTAAAGCCATAGGATAATGACAATAGGCAGGGAGCTGGGGAAACAGCAGGAACCATCGGGAGAAGCGTGAGGGCTGTGGGTGGCAAATGAGACCTGTGGAGGCTGCTGTGTAGTTTGAAGGGAGAGATGTAGGAAAGGCTTATCAAATGCTGAGAGAGAAGGGATGACTTCACGGTCAGCGCTGCTTTTGAACCTTCTCCAATGCTCTGTCAGTGAGAGTAGAATTAGGGACACCTGGGTGTGGTACAACCAAGAAACTGATAAGGGAGGAAGAAGTAGAACCTGTGCCCGCTTCCCGCACACCTCTGTAGAGTCTACTTGGTGCAATAGCTTTGTGGCCCTTATATGTTGTCAGCTTAGCAGAGTACAAACATTCAAGTGTGGTTATCAACATTTAAAATTAAGCTACAAACTAGATATCTGGAACAAACATCTACAAGAAATATATATATAGTCGCCCAGGTTGGAGTGCAGTGGTGCAATATCAGCTCACTGCAACCTCTGCCTCCCGGGTTCGAGCAATTCTCCTGCCTCAGCCTCCTGAGTAGCTGGGATTACAGGCATGCACCACCACGCCTGACTAATTTTTGTATTTTTAGTAAAGACGGGGTTTGCCATGTTGGCCAGGCTGGTCTTGAACTCCTGACCTCAGGTGATCCACCCACCTCAGCCTCCCAAAGTGCTGGGATTACAGGCGTGAGCCACCACACCTGGCTAAGAATTATATTTTTAATGTGTGACAAATTCATATAAATCAAAATCATATGAGAACTCTAAGATAGCAATGGAAGAATGGAAAAAGGACATGATTGAAAGATTTATGAAGAACTGAAATACATCATGAAATAATGTTCGACCTTAATAGTAGCCAGAGAAGTATAAAATAAAATA
This sequence comes from Pongo pygmaeus, assembly GCF_028885625.2. NCBI lineage: Eukaryota > Metazoa > Chordata > Mammalia > Primates > Hominidae > Pongo > Pongo pygmaeus. The sequence goes on from NC_072390.2 coordinate 90,204,351, forward strand.
AAAGGACCATTTATTATTAATGAAATAATCTGTTTAAAACACCACTTTACATATCTGTGATGGTTTATTCCTAGTTTTCTCAAAAACTTGGATTTTTGGAGGGACCTCATAAAAAGCATTAATCCAGCTGAAAGATAAATCCAGTAGTTTTTAATATATTTTGTTCAGTCATTATTGTTTTAACTCTAAGTATTAACTTAGGTAATCTGTAGTATTTGCCAATTGTCACGTGGGCTCACAAGGGGAAAAATATTGTGGATATTATATTTTATTAAAATAACAGATTTTAATAAAGGGTTGTGTTCTTGTGCAAAACCTACTTCCACTGTTGGGGAAAAAAATGTTTTTTTCTCTATTCTGAAAGAAGGCTGTTTTTAACACTAAAATTTTCTGAAATGCCACATAAATAAATCCTTTGTAAATGATGACATAAAAACTAATTCCAAAATGGAAGATAAGTTGACATCTCTGTAACCCCATCCCCATGCTTTTTTTTTTTTTTTTTTTTTTCTTTAAAGAGTCACTGGACACAGTGTTAATTGCTGAATTTCTTTTTGTTTTTTGAGACGGAGTTTCGCTCTTGTTGCCCAGGCTGGAGTGCAACGGCGTGACCTCAGCTCACTACAACATCAGCCTTCCAAGTTCAAGGGATTCTCCTGCCTCAGCCTCCCAAGTAGCTGGGATTACAGGCACCCACTACCACGCCCGGCTAATTTTTTTGTATTTTTAGTAGTGACAGGGTTTCACAATTTTGATGTGGCTGGTCTCGAATTCCTGACCTCTCAGGTGATCCACCTGCCTCGGCCTCCCAAAGTGCTGAGATTACAGGCGTGAGCCACCGCACCCAGCCGATTGTTGAATTTCTAATTCTTTACCAAGAATTCTTTACTAAGAATTCGAAATCCTCCCTTCTCTATGAGGATGATAGTTTCCAACCTAAGAAGATTCATTTGCAGGCATGAGTGACATTATGATTTTTTTACATAAGAATACGTTGCCCACAAATATTTTGAGACATTTGCTGAGAAAATCCTGCATGAAAGGAAGCCAAGGACCCAGCAGAGGAAAGAAAGGGAGCAGCAGTCCTGCCATCACCGGCCCCACTGCGGCCACTCAGAGAGGAGCCTGGACAGCCTTCTCAGTCCAGGAGACGCACTGAGGGCTGAGGTATTGTTGCCGTCTATGATATCAAGGCCTCTGGGCATTTGTGATTTCAGGCTATCGCATCCATGTTGCTACTTGCCTGGCACCATCAAGATGTTGTATCAGGTGAGAGAATGGGTAAGGACGCCCCCAGGAGCCAGTATCCCCTGAAATGTCTAAGAGCTAGAAGCAGTGTTACTAATGCTGGGAAGTGTCATTCCTGTCCATGGGGCTCTTGTCTCTGTAGTAACAGAGTCCAGCTGCAGGACGGTGTCTTGATACTCACGCCTGAGGGCACAGAACAGCCACCTAGTGCAGGGGCACCCCCGTCAGTGGGTGCTGTGCAGGGTGAGGCGGGGTATGGGCAGCGGCCACATGCCACAGATGTCCGCAGTGCTCTGGGCAGCTGGAAAGTGCATCTAGGAGTGAGTCCCTGGAAAGCCGCAGTTCCAGGCCTCAGTTGAGTGACAGGTTCTGTCAAATGCTCATAACTCACTATCAGTCTGCTCGAGACCCGAGGGCCACCAAGGAAAGTGTAGGGGAGCATTTGGACTTCCAAGAGGCTTATGATCTGTTCCTGGTTCAGACAAGAATAAGTAACTTTGTGGAAGGCTAAGAACATGATGAGGTTCATAGAGTATGTTCAGTCATGTGACAGAGGGTAAACGTTCTCAAGTACTTACTTCAACAGAGAGGGAGACCATGAGGCTAGAGGGGTCCCAAAAGGCTTCCTGCAGAGGGCACTGTCGCTCGGCCCTGGAGGAGTGCAGGATGTGACTGGGGAGGACACCAGCCAAGCCACACGCACGGAGACCCAAGCGTTGATCTCTGAGAAGAGTCCTGAGCATGGTGGTTTCATTTCAAATGTGGATTGTTTTCCAGTTACAATTTTACTTTGCCTTAAGCTATAAAAACTATAAACATATGCTATAAATGTATTCTAAAATATATGCCACATGAAATTGAAACTTACCCAAATGCTGGTATGAGGCTTGTAGGATTTAGTGGCTTTGTAACTGGATTCTAAAATAGCACATTTTCCCATATTCCAGTTTTTCTGTTGGCTTAAAATGGGAATTCAGCACACAGCCAAATAATTTGAGTGCGTATAATGGGCTTCTTCACAAGATTCATCTAAGAGAAAGGTGAATACCGGGTTTTCAGAGAGCTACCAATTCAGCAGGATGCCTCCATTGTTAAAGGTGATCTAGGAGTAGTATTGAAAACATGTGCCTACAAATGTGCAGACTTTTTAGCATTCTCTAAGGTTTCCTTTTTTTGTGAACTTTTCAACATCATGTGTCTTTAAAGGTTTGGAAATTGCCTGCCTTTATGATGTGTTAACCTTTTCTACACAGCGTCCTATTAAAGACAATCTAACCTTAAAGCCTGTTATTGAAAATACCTCCACTGGTAAAACCCAGACATTCTATAGTCTCTTTCTCAAAGCACCACTATTGAATCTTTGCTTTATACGAAATTAACTTATCTCCTTCGAAATAAGGAAATCCAATAATTACTATTGGCAATTATGGAATACTTATCGAGTTAATCTGTAATTATCATTTTCCAGTGACTGTTGATTTGGACAAAGTTGCATTCAGTTCACCACAATCATTGGAAACTTACAAAGCTCAGACTTTATTACTGAGTTCCCTTGCTACTGATCAGTGATGCAGCTCTCACTAATACTCCAGTGGCCAGTAATCAGGGCGTTGCCTGTTAAGTGAGGAACCTCTCGTCACTGTCTTAGGAGCATCACCTCTGTTTCCTCTCTTCATCACACAGCAGGTAGATAGATAAAAATATTGTAGCATCTAACAAGCAGACATTGAATTTTTGTTCTAAAACGGCAAATTAAATCTGTCTCTGGTGGTTCCAAATTATGTAAAATAAAAAAGAAACTTATCACTGATAGGTCTTGTCATTTCTATTCAGTAGCATTTTTAAAAAATTGATGAATTGGAACTTCTTTTCTTCCAAAGAAACTCATCAACCCTGTTCATTGTTATTCCTGAAAGGCTTACTTCCCAGGTGTAAAGTGGTCTGAAAAAAATTTTTTTTCCTTCTATCATCATTTAGTTTTCCTAATAATGCTGCTACTATAATGGCCTTTTATAAACCAAGAACATGATGTTTTTCAAAAACCAAGCCAACTAGTTATGCCATGTGGATCAAAGGGAGCAAAGTGTGGCAGAAAACACTTTCCTATTGTTTTAATAACTAATTCCATGATTGCATCATCTTCCCTTAAACTGCACTATTTCTTTTTTAAATCAGTTTTGCGATTTGAGTAGTACCCGGCTTTTGCTGTTTGACACTTTATGGTCCCCTCATTCAGCGCTTGCTGCTAGAGGTCCCTTTTCCTGCCATTGTGTTCTCACTTGGGGATATGGCCCCATTAAGGTAGGCACAGTCAGGTGTTATCTTAGGCTGTGTAAGCGATTCTACAGCATGCAGTGTTTGTTCCTAAGGAAGTGTTCACTTTGTAATTTCCCAAATGAACATAGGAAGTGCTAGAATCACATGATAAACTTGCGTATAACAACCGTGATATTCTGTGAGTTTTTTTCTGTTTGTTTGCTCAGTTCCTAACTAAGGCCCTAGCACATAATTAGTGCCTAGTATTGTTGCTTTTTTGAATGATTTATGAGTCAGTCGGTCTTTGGGTAGTCATGCAGAATATGACTTCTATACAGAGGAAATATTTGCTGGGCCCAAAGCTAAACAAAATTAAGTTATTTAGTTTTACAAACATAGCAATTAGAAGGAAAATGAACAGGAGTTGTGGGTTTGAATTTGGAGAAGCAGGATAGGCACTGGGACACGCCAGGAGCATCCACGGTGACCTCACCATCTTTTCCTCAGCATGCCAGTGACAGAGAGAGGCCACACTGGCTGTGGAGCCTAAGAGGAGAAAGAGGAGTCCCACACCCGTCGTGGCTCCTGGTGGCATTGCTGTTAGCCTGGCACCGAGCAGCTCAGCCTGTAGCTACTGGAGAGTTAGCAAAGATGAAAGGGAAAGAACTGGCAGGTCTGTCTCATTTGATCTTCTTGTATAGATGTTTTTAATAATTATACATCTGTCTGTTGTAATAGTATTTGGCAGGTCATAGACAACTTCTGTCATATTACTTGATAACAGCCCTCTGAGGAGGGAAAACCATCTCTCCTCTTTTATAGAAAATCAAATTGACTTTAGAAAGGCTAGGGATTTGTCCACATATCTATAACCAGTAGTTAACAGAACTAGCTCTCGGACTAGGGTTCTTCTCTGTGTACCTCATTGTCCACGTCATTAGCCGCTCCCAGCAAGCCTCGCCTAAGCCTGCACTGCCCCTCGCATACCTCAGGTGAGTGCTGCAAATGTTCCTGCCGCTGCTCACTGCAACTGAAGTTACCAGGGGAAAAAAAAAGTTATCACATCTTTTTTAAAAGTACCTGGGCCATCCAAATGATTCCTGCCAAAAACTATTCTAAAATTTAATAAGATCAGCAAGTTAAAAGTTTAATTTTTATTATATTTACAATATATGACATATTGGTGTTATGTCCAATTTTTAATTCCATATCAAATTGTATGTACTTTATGTTTAGAGTTCATTTAGGTTCAGCATGTAAGTGGTTATGACCTTTTATGGGTCTTAAAACATAATTTCAGTTCATTCTTAACTTTGTGTTACCTGCTCAACATCCAATAAATGGATATTAATAACTAACTGTGTGCCATAGTGCCCAAACCCTAAAAACTAAATGATGATTAAGAAAATCCCATATTGTTTCTGGGATTTATTTAATGCTATGTTTGGGCAGAAATGCCACCATTAATTATAAAATGCAATTTGTTGAAGCAAAGACGATCCACTCTGCCGAAAAGTTTCCAGGGATCAAAGACGGTGAAGAGCTGTCCCTGCATTTGTGATTAACAAAATATCACATAATTGGACTTCTCTAGTCCACTCAGGATCATTAGCTCTGATTCTGAATGTGCGTAGAGTCAAATTGTTTACCTTTTGAAGATCTGTTCATTTATTTTTAACTCCTGAGTCCAAATTTGAAAAATCTATTACAGTATTTTTAGAATTTTGTAGTGTGCTAGCTCTCAGCAATATAAATTACCTTTTCTAATAATATATGCAATGATACATTAGTGACCCCAAAGACCAAATACATTGTCGATATTTGAGCGCAGTTCTGATTAGTGGATCCTATATTCATAAAAGAATAGTCTTTTCTTTATACATTTTGTTGGTATTATTTTTACCTCTTTATTTGAATCACGCTATTAAACAGTTTAAGCTTTCACTTTGTTCATTACTCTGGTAGTTTTTACCTCCTTAAAATACCCTTTAAACATTAATATGTTCCTGTGTAGGAAGAAAAATAAAACAAGAAAAGGTGAATAAATATTGCTGATCATCCAATACAGAGAATTAGTTATTTTGGAGTTACAGTGTTTCCTATATCATATTAATTCAGCTGCTTTTTGTTGATGTCGTTGACATGAGGAAAATCTGGAGTCTACTAAGTGTTTATTAAGAGGAACTATGAGAACAAACTTTAGACTAATCTTTGGGTTCCTGGCTAATTATTGCAACCACTTAAATTAGTGTTATCCTTAGGGAAAGCAAACAAAAATAAGGAGGAAAGTCAGTCTTCCAACTAATAACTGATGTTAAAACTCTGGAAATTAAGAGAAAAAGAAATGTGTGGCTCTAAATCATTCCATTCCGGAGCCCTTTAGAGAAGATCGAGCAGAAGGGACCTTCTGGTGCTGTTCTGAGCCGCCACTCACTGCTGGGACAGGAGCCACACGTGGGGCCCAGCTCTGCCTGTTGCTTTGGGCCATTGAACAGCCAGGGTAATACAAAAAACTGTCATTGCTTGACAGTGAAACAGGAAGGAAGCAAATGGACCCCGTGGCCTTCCTAACCTTAGACCACACTTTTTCCAGGCAGAGTGTATGGAATTGTGACTGCCAACATCAGAGTTCTAGTCTAGCCCTGCCACCAGACTGTGGACTGATATGTTTCCCTGATTGAACTTCAGTTTTCGTCTTTGTAAAATGAAAATAATTTCTTGTTGACTGGCTCGTAGAATACTTATGAGGATGGAATATGAAAGCAGTGTGTGTACTGCAGCATCCTGTGTGAACATACAGCATTGTTGCCATCTCCATGTCACTGTGTGTCCTGAGCATCGGCACTCATTGTATGCAAACGCATCCACTGCCCCTCACAGCACACAGCAGTTTCACCATAAGACAGACCTCGGCATACAAACTAATAAATACAAATGCAGTCTAGTGTTGATTTTTATGCTGACGTTTGACAACTTACTGTGAAATGGGAATAAATGTGAGCTCTCAGTGGGAATATTTAACATACTTTAGGATGCTAGATGCACTACGACAAAACTTTAACTACGTCATGTTACTCTGTTAACAAAGGAAGTATTTTGACATATTATAGTGATATGGCACTACTGTTAAATTAAGAATTATCACCAAAATAAAATTTAAATACTCCAGAGAAGCCATTTAGCTAATACTGTTTCTCGAACCACATGAGTTTACAAATTACTAGTGTTATTATATAAAAATTCAAGAAAGTCTAACCATTCCAGCCATTGAATAGTGGCCCCCATCCATGAATGTCATCCATTTTATACTTGGCATTCTCTCTCACAGTTTCACTTTAAGCTTTTATTTAACAACTACAGTGTGGTTTCGAAAACATCTCCAATTTTTTCCCTCTCAGAGGAAACATGCAATCATATTTTGTTACAATAAATGTAGATAGCTGGAAGTAAATTCAGATTGTCCTTAGTTCTTAAAAATATGGATTGAAACACACACACAAATGCACACACACTTTTCGATGAGTGTGTGAATGAAGAATATGCCTTATCCTGTATATTCCAGACAAAAATCCTGTTTATTCTTCTATTTTTTCTCTTAGTTATATTATTTCCAAGAAAAAGGGAGAGTTTTTTTTAATGTATTATGTTTATCTTTCTTATACATTCTTTAACATGTTAATGTATGTTCATCTAATATATGATATTGTGTCTAGTATTTGTTTAAAATATTAGGACTAGTAGCCTTCATGTAAAGGTATTTTTGAGCTTTTTAAAAATATTTTTTATTCTAGATGGGCAACCCAGATACCAAACATTTTGACTAAATATCATATAAGTGTTTCAGGAACAGATAAAATACATTAGCTGACAAGCATCGCATGTATTAGAAATGGCATACTCCTGAGTGCATTTAGCATTGGAAAGTTAATGCTGCTTAGAGGCGTGTGGTTATATCAGTACAGGGGAATTTTTTTCAAGCTTTCAATCTATACATAGATAAGTCCAAAGGTGTTAAGACCACATCGATTTTATAGCTCCTTTGATAGATGATAACATCATCAGTGTCTGTGAAATTTATTACAGCAATATGTAGAGAATGGTGCAATTATTATTATAGGTCTTACTACATTACCAAACCCAGTAAGATTGTACATGAGGAACTGTGAGCTCAAGTGTGGTGTCCGTGTTCATCTCCTCCAACAAGAATGTGTGTTGAGAAAAGAGCCACCTTAGCAGGAAGCATCACAGGCATTTCTATTGATTGGGCTCTGTTTAAGCATAAGAGAATGTCTTCTTTCAGTGACAGAAATACTTGAAGAGAGGAGAATATGATGTGAACTCTGAGGAGTTAGTGAAGCTGCCTGTCTTGTGTGCCCGTGGCCTAATTAAAAGTTAGAAAAATACAGCCAAGGAAATTAAATTTTAAAGCGAAACTAGAAAAAAAAAACTGGATTAGAATAACATTCAAATACTTAGGGATACATTTTTTAAAATATTTTCAAGACCTGTACAATAAAAACTACAAAACACCACTTAGAGGAGTTAAAGAAGACCAAGATAGTAGAGATTCCACATCTATAGATGGGAGGACTCAGTGTTGCTAAATGTCAGGTATTCCCACATTGATCTATAGATTCAACACAATCCCAACCAAATCCTAGGAGGATTTTGGTAGAAACTGGTGAGCTGCTTCTAAAATTTGTGTGGGAATGCAAAGAACCTGTAATAATCAAAACAGTTTTGGAAAAGAAAACTAACTTGGAAGACATGCATACCGGATTCCAATACCTACTCTAAAGATACAATAATCAAGACATATGGAGGCATGAAGTATAGTCAGAAGGCCACAAATAGACCCACACAAGCATGTGGTCAGCTGATTTTCAACAAGATGCCAAGGAGGAAGGAATGATCTTTTTAATTAATGGTTTTGAAATATTATATATCCATATAAAAAAATGAACCTTGACCCTTACAACATTCAAAAAATTGCCTCAAAATGGATCAAAAGCCTAAATATGAAAGTTAAACTTCTAAACCTTTTGGAACAAAACATAGGAGAAAAGTTTTCTGACTTTGAGATATTCAGAGATTTCTTGGATAGGATGTAAAAAGCACAAATGGTAAAAGAAAAATAACTGATAAATTGAACCATCAAAGTTGAAAGCTTTTGCTCTTCAAAAGATACTATTAAGAAAATAAAGAGAAAAGATATATATATAGATAGATATAAAATAGTTTTTGTATATTTCTATATATATCTGGCCTAGTTCTTGATTCTAGAGTACTTAAAGAACAAATCACCACTCAAAAATAAGACAAAAACCCAACTAAAAAACATAGCAGAAGACAATGTGCAAGTGGCCAGTAAGTAGATGAGATGGTTGAGATGGTGTTCAACGTCACCACCCTTCAGGACAATACAATTAAAGCCACAAGGAGATGCCACTACATACCCAACAAAATAGCTAACAATCAAAAGACAACCTATACCAAATGTTAGTGAGGATGTAGTCATCTAGAATTTTCAAACATCGCTCGGGAGAGTGTGAAATGGTGCAGCCACTTTACAAAACAGTTTGACAAGTTCTTATAAAATTAAACATACACCTATCCACTATATAACCCAGCCATCCCACTCCTAGGTTTTTAACCAAAATAAATGAAAACGTGCATCCACCTGAAACCTTATCCATGAGTGCTCATGGCAACTTTGTTCAAGTAATTGAAAGTTAGAAACAACTCAAATGTCTATCAAAAGATAAGTAAATAAACAAATTATGGTCAATGTAATACTATTTAATAAGAAAAAGGCCTGAACTAACAACATGGATGCGCCTCAGCGACATTATCCTGAGAGAAAGAAGTGAGACCCAAGCAAATACTACTCTACGATTCAATTTATGAAGCTCTAGGAAAGACAGATCTCTAGGGACAGAAAGCAGATATTTGATTGACAGGATGTGGGAGGTTACTGACTGCAGGAGGACACTGAGGAACATTTTGGTGTCCAGGATATGTACATTATCTTGATTGTGGTGGTGTAACCACAGGGCTGTATAGATTTGTCAAAACTCAGCACAGTGTGCAAGCTACATAGGCACTGTTTATTGTATATCACACAGACCTCACAGAGCGTTTAAGCGAGAAAGGGCACATGGCAAGAATTATCCTACTTCCTTTCGAAGATTCTATGAACTTAGCATTTTAGATATTGGAATTATATTTCTTGGCTGGGGGCGGTGGCTCACACCTGTAATCCCAGCATTTTGGGAGGCTGAGGCAGGCAGATCACCTGAGGTAAGGAATTCGACACCAACCTGGCCAACATGGCGAGACCCCATCTCTACTAAAAACATAAAAAATTAGCCGGACGTGGTGGTAGGTGCCTGTAATCCCAGCTACTCAGGAGGCCAAGGCAGGAGAATCGCATGAACCCAGGAGGTGGAGGTTGCAGTGAGCTGAGATCGCATCACTGTACTCCAGCCTGGGCGACAGAGCAAAACTCTGTCTCAAAAAAAAAATTTTATTTCCTAATCATAAAAAAATGAAATTTTGATGCTTTTCTGTGATAATTATTTATATATTTTTCATTTACCATCTTATATGTTAAATCCATGAATTATGAAAATGATATTCTCTGAAAATCAAACATCTAATATTCAGCAGCTTGTACGTGTCCTATGCTGCCTAAAATTTTTAAACATCATTCTTTACCAAATTCAAAAGTATTATCTTTAGAAAAATTATTGGAGATTTCTATGACACATTATTGATGTATTTTTAAGGATAATTGCAGAACTGGGGCAAAGGCAGTAAACATCAGTGAAACTTCAGGTACCTGGGGTCATAGAATATTAAGCATAGAAAAATTAAACACTCTTTGTGCAGATGTCAATTAGTTCCTTCTGCGAACCTGATTCCCATCAACAAATGGAGTACTTAGTAACTTACCCTAGCTCAACCAAGTTTACTGTGACTGGCTTTGGTTAAATTGGACAATAGCCAAAGGAATCTAAAATACTACAGCAAAATTGTGGTCATTAAAGTAAATTTTGTCTGAATTTTATCTTTTTTTCCCTTAAATTTCTGAATTTGATTCACTTTGACACTCTTCTGATTCTGTTCTATTTCTGCATGCTATTAAACATTTGAAACTGTATATGACAACAGAAATCTCTTTCAAAAGTCAAAGAATTGACAGGGTTTCCTGAAAATTTCAACCAAAGTCTTTATAACTTCACAGATGATTCATACACAATGTAAAATGCTAAGTGTAGCTGAGTTCCTTTTGAACTTATTTTTGTAGAAGTGATTTGTGGGAAACGTGAGCTTTCATAAATGCCACATTAACTCTTCTTACAGAAGCAAAACAAAACCTCACACTCAACTCTTGACTTTGGCATCCAGTCTTCAGACGACCTCTGATGTGTATGGATGGGATTTGTGCACCATACAGCTTTGTGAAATGTGAAATTGCCCTATGGATGAACTGCAATCTGTTCTTTTGTGTATTTTACTAAAGAATGTCAGCTGAACTAGTGGGGAAGGGGAAGTGCTGATATGTCCTCCCTTGTCTTCAGGACACAGATGGCCCAGATATGTTTGTGGCTGAGTGTAGGTGAAGGGGGTGCTGAGCTGCCATTCAACAAAGATGGATGAAATCTGAGAAGTTCAGAGGAAAAAACTGGCATACACCCAGGGGCATTAGCATATGAAACCATTGTCTGATGTGCTAGTTTGGCTTACTTGCACATTGAATTTTCAGTTAGGTTTTTTTCTAGTTTATTTAATTACCTGCTTATAACAATTCAAGCAAGTCGTAAGAAAGTTATAACTTATGAAACTAAAAAGCTGATAGCATGCAGATAAAACCTGGAAACAAAATCTGAGGGTAGTAGAAGGGACTCCTGTAGAAGCTTCACGTAGCTGTTTGTGTGCACACACTTCGATTTGGGTTATGTTTAACAGCAGTGCCTTGAAAAATGAAAATGCTGTGGTTTTCAGTAGCTTACCTTCTGTATATCTTTGATTTCTAGAACTATATATTTTAAATGTTTTGGCACCAATAAAATTTTGAGAATTGTAAATCTAATAGCAATTAGGCCATTTTCTAAGATGAGTCATCTCTTTTACAGTGAAGAGAAGGTGAGTCTTGTGCAGCAATTTTTCTATTTAAAATGGGCTGCTAGCATTATAGCATATACATATATATTCTTCTTTAAAATCAATACCTATTCAATATTGGTCACTAAATTTAAACATGGTTATTCTTAACATTTCCTAAAATTTATTCTTACCTTAATGGGCTTTCCATATATATTATGAAATAGGTTGAGTTCTATGTTCAGATTTCTCTAACATTTCTGAGCCCACTGATTCTTCACTTGTGGCCATCACTACATCACTTAATCTACTTCACCCACTTGAACTCTCAGATGTATCCCAAACTCAGCATTTGAAAACTAATGTTCAGCCAAGTCCCTTCAGGAGTATTCCTTGCTTCTAGTTAGCCTTCTCAAACAGTTTTGAGAGAAAATAATAGGTCCAAAACTTACTTTTCTACATGAACCTTGTAGGTCCAAAGCATACTTTTTAGCATGAACCTTGTATAAATTTGAACTCTCCAGCTTTGCATGGCACCAGGAAAGCTGAAAGGATATCAGGGTTTTAGGACTTCCCCACTCATCACAATGGAACTGCCACAGCCAGTGAGAACTGAGATCATGCATCTTAGAGCAGTAGCATAGGGGAGGGGTGAAGATGTATCCAGGCTGAAGCCAGCTGCTGTTCTGAGTGCCCATGATACATTCATGAGCAAAACGAGGAGTCTTGGCCTTCTGGAGTATTTATTCTAGCAGAGACAGACACTGAACAAAAGGCATAGTAAGTAATTACGTTCCTTTTTAAAAGATAAAGTACTATGAAGAAAACACAGTGGAGAAAAATAGTGGGGGTTGGGAGTCTGGAGATGGCTCTGGGAGGGGAGGAGACAGGCAGTTACCATAGTCAATTGGAAGGTCTGGGTAGGTCTTGTTGGGATGGAGACATAGGATCAAGGAGTTGAAGGTAGAGAACTCGTCGTGGGTCCGCCTGGCACAAGAGTGTTCTGGGTGGAAAGAAGAACCAGTGCAAAGTGAACTGAAACATCGCTGGTGTGATAGGGCAGATTGAAAGCGGGGAAATCCGCATTTCCATGGTGAGCTGAGGATTCATAGATAAGAGCTGGATGACATTAAGAAGGGCTGTGAGCGTCGTGGAAGGTGGACCTTCAGACTTCTGTCGAAGAGAAACTGCAGGGAGGGGCCTTCCCTGGGACAGTTGGAGTTTGTTTATTTGAAATAAGGCAGGTGGTGTTTGCGGAGAACTGTGACAAGGCCCTGTGCATAGAAGTCTCACAGTGATTTTCGGGATGAGCACAAAAGAGTGACCATTCTCACTTCAATTTTAAGAAGACAAAGATTCAAACAAAAAAATAAGCAAGAGAAGATATTTAAGCAGCCAAAAAGCACGTGAAATGATGCTAATCATCGCCAGTTTTTAGGAACGTGCAAATTAAAACTATAATAACATGCCACTGCACACCCACTAAGATGACTGAAATTAAAAAGACTTAAGAATGCCAAACATTAGTGAGGACATGGAGGAGCATCTGGAATTGTTGGGCATCGCTGGTAGTACTGTAAAAACGGTACAGCCAATTTGGAAAACAGTTTAGCCGTTTCCTATAAAATTAAACATATACTTACTTACCATATGACCCAACAATTCCATTCCTAGGGATTTACCCAAAAGGAATAAAAGCAAAAAGCATATGTTCATGCAAAGATTTATATATGAATATTTATGATAGTTCTATATGTTTATAATAGCTATTTATAGTCAAAAGCTAAAAATAACGCTATTGCCCATCAACAGCAGATGAATGGACAATTTATCCATACCATGGAGTATTAGTCAGCAATAAAAATGAAGGCACTATGGATGCGCTACAATATGGATGAGTCTCAAAAGCATGCTAAGCAAAAGCGCAGACACAGGAGAGTGCACTCTGCAGTTACATTCATTTCCCAAACCGCAACAGGCAGTTCTCATCCATAGGGTTGTAAGCCAGAGCTGTGTTTTCCTGGGGCTGGGGCAGACACAGAAGAGTGCACTCTGCAGTTCCACTCATTTCCTGAGCTGCAACAGGCAGTTCTCATCCATAGGGTTGTAAGCCAGAGCTGTGTTTTCCTGGGGCTGGGACAGAGGACCTCAGGAAAATTCTGAGGGTAATGAAATTATTCTATATCTTATTTGTGGTGGTGGTTGATGTGTCAGAACTCATTGAGCTATACACTTAGAAGTGTATCCAATTAACTGACCATAAATTACACTTCAGTAAGGTTGGTTTTAAGAAATGTTTGATGCTAAACTGCTAAGAAACAAAAAAAAAAATGCAGCAATTAAGTAATAGTTAATAAGTGTTCCCTAATCTAAGGAAAGCTCTTCAGAAAACTGTATTTAGGGCTGGGCTTTAAATGGTTCAAATGGTGAACAATCCTTTGGGTATAGGATATGGAAAAATACTTTGTAATTTAAGATGCAGAAAAACAATTTGAATCAGGTAAGCTCGCATTTAGGAACATTCTTCTAAATGACTGGCGTGTATTTTAATAAGTGACTGAAGTGTGAGAGACAAAGACTGGTGCACTGTTCCAGAATAAAGGAGACTCACAGACATGCCACATAATGCCGTGGTCCCGGTTTGGACCCCGCGCCAGAATTTCTTCTTCTTTTATCTGTTTTGCTATAAAGGACATTGTTGGAACATCTAATGAAATTGGAATAAGGTCTGTAGATTGGAGAATATTACTGTATCATTTTTAAATCCCACGGTTTTGTGCATTGTTCTGTGGCTGTGTAAGAGAACGTCCTTGTTCATAGGAAGCTCACAAGTATTCATGAGTAAAAGAGCATCAGTTCTTCATCTTACTCCTAAATGGTTCATAAAAGAAAAAAATAATATGTGTATATATAGAAAGAGTAGATAAATGCTGTAAAACACTTACAATGAGATAAAAGTATAAGAGAGTAGTTCTTTGTGCCATCCTTGCAACTTGTAAATTTGACATTATTTCCGCTTAAAAAGTTACAAAAAATGAGATCAAGATCCAGGTTGTGTCAAAGGGCTGTTTGCTGAAAAGCATGCAAACTTCCTGTGAGGAAATAACTGGGAAGAGCCACAGAAGTGATGAAAATGAACATTTCCAGAGAAATTGTGTCTGGAAAGTCTGCATCCTTGTTTAAAGCAAACATTCAGGAAGGAGACCAGTGGCAGAAGGGGAGGCAGTTCGACCCCGAACGTGGACTGTCCCTGCTGGCGTGTGTCCATCTGCGCAGAAAGCAGGGCTTATGTTTAGATTCTCAAACGGTAGGGAGTATTACAGTGCAGTTCACTTTGGACACGTGTCCTGTGACCAGGAAACCATATGCAAAAGATGGCAGCGGCACTCGGGACCCAGCGACAGGAAGAACAGATGATGGAAAGGGCCGGGGAGGGCACTCGCGGGCAGTGAGTGGCTACAGCACGGTGTGGACAGAATTCTGGGAGTGACTTTGAAGACAGAGTTGAGATTTTTTTATACGATCGATGAGGGTGGAAGAAGTTTATTATTGATTTATCAACTATCTAGACATAAAAGCAATGAAATTTCAAGGAGATGAAATGGTATCCAAATGTTATAGAAGTGACAAGCCGTGGTTCTGCAGCTATATTCATTTTAAGCAGGCTAGAAATCTTTACTCGATGTATGTATTTTCTTTCTCTGACTTCCTGTGTGAAAAAACAGTTTGACACCCTGAAATGACTCACATCCTGAATATGTTGCTAATTGAATATTTATCGAAGGCTGACTTATATTTGCAAATTCATAGAACGTAAAGGACAGTGGAGCTAGATCTGCGTGGCTGCAGGGGCAAGTGTGAACGGCAGGGCCTGGCTTGGGCGATTTGAGTGTGCCAGGAGCCGTGGCACCTTAGGGCTAACGGAGACCGTATCCACAGTAAACAGCATTCTGGACACTGTGTGGAGAGCGGCCAGAGGGTCACAAAAGAGGCAGCCAAGAGACAGGTTCAGAGACTCCTGCAATAACCAAGTCGAGGGTGATTCGATCCTACACTGGGTTGCAGTGTGGGTGGACCATTTGTGAAGTGGGCAGGTTCTAAAAAAAAGCATTAGGCTATCAAAGAAACCTTAACACTGATCCTCACAGAAAATAGTATTGTATTCGCTTCCTAAATTATTCTGCTGACCGTGCTGTTTGTAGCTCTGTGTCAGCTCTGTCTCACTGTGCATTTGTTATATTTCTTTTCTTTCTATGTTTTCTAGATTATTATCAATGAAGTCTTCATCTTTTTTAATGAAATCATTCGGAAGAGGCTTTGGTGGGAGAGGCAGAAGGGAGGGTGACAATGCTGTGCCGTTCCTCTGCCTTTTTCTGGGCAGTTCCTTCGGCTGTGCTCTGACAGTTCCTTCGGCTGTGCTCTGAGGCTACCGTTTCTTGTCTAGGAGATACTGAGGGACTTGTGCTTGGCTCTCCTTTTTTCCTTAGACAACTTTGTGTTAGATCAAGGAAATCTATATGCATTCGGAGTGAGTGGTTTTGTTATTTTTACTTTGAGAATTTTTAGAATTGTTAGAAGCTTGGGATTATAAGGCCATCTATTCTTAATATATTAAAATTCAGTTTTAACCACTGTGATGTGAATACATGGTCTTTAGAAACTTTTAAAGTAAATTCTTTCGAAATACGTGATAAACTCAGCATTAGATATAATATCTAGAAAACTATTCAAGTTCGGTTTTAATACTAAACAAATAGTGTTCAGTATTAAAATGTTTACAAATTGAATAGTAGGATTTTATGTTAATCAGCCTGTTGAAAACAGAGGCAGGACTTTATGAAACAGAGAATGCAGCTTCTGTAAGGTAAATCCTACTAGATGAGGCAGGCGCCAACAAGCATTTTCTTAGTTTTTTACAGTGGTGGCTTTTGAGGCTGTAAAATGATGACTCTGGCCTCCTGTGTGAATGATAAGAGCATTTGAGGTGGACAGTTTGGGGTTTCAGTTAGTCACCTTCCTTGATTTGAGAAATGCTTATCACTTACTATGGCAGTAAAAATGATTGGTTACTTACAGTCTTAGGACATACTTTAACTGTGTTACTTGGGCATTCTGGATGTGTTTTTATTTTAAAATGTATTTAGAAAAAGGAAATGAAGTCAGGAGGTGAACAGCAATAAGTGTTTAATAGTCGCAGATGCACAAAAGGCAGGGCTCTGATTTCATTATTCAACCTTTGTGCACAGGCAGAGAGCAGCTCAGAAAGTGATTCTTCGAATATGGGATGTAGAATTAGGTTACAACTTCTGCTGATGAAGAAAATGTGAGGTTCCGAATGGACATTAGACATTTTAGATTAGAAAGAGGAAAGGAAAGTAATGAGTCCTATTTCTAAATGAATTTAAAAAGCAATCTGATTTTAGTTCTTGCAAGGCAGAGAAAATAAAATAAAAACTATTGTACTTTATTTACTAACCAATGAATTGAATTGTCTGCCTTTTATTACAGATATAAAGTAAAGACTATGAAGAGACAATCATTTTTGTAGCTATCAGACTTTCAGTAACATATCTCTTGTGGTTTAAATAACAGATAGTTTAAGTGTTTTTCCATTACCTTTGTGTAAATGAAAAGTGCATAAAATATTTTAACAAGGCAAAGTAATCCAAGGAGATTGTTATTTTGTGTTACAAATTAGGTTATTTCTGTCATAAAATTAAAGAAAAAAAATCAACGTTAGGACATTTCAGCTTAATATCATTTACCAGAAGGCATGTGTAACAGATTTAATGAGCTAGCAGGTCACCTGAATCCAGCTGTTCCCGACCAGCTTTATGAAACAGAGAATGCAGCTAGCAGTGGGAGGTAAGCATTATTACAAGCTCTCAAGGAGTTACAAAATCGATTTCTGCTTGAATGAATTAATTTAGATTATCAATTTATAACCAGCTACACGAATCCCATCAACTCAACAGTTCCGTGAATGATCAGGTTCAATCCTTGTAAGGGCTTCACAATTAGGGGCCTCTAGCAGCTCTGCAGTTAGCACCTGCCTGATGGCTCTCCTGACAAAGTTACTGGGCCCAGCAAAAGGAAAAGGGAACTGTTTGTTGAGGCCCATCGCAGAGGTAAAATACAGCCTCTTGAAAAAATAGACATAACAAAAAATTAAGTAAAAAAAAAAAAAAAAAAGACTAAATGTGTATGTTTGAGATTTTTGTCCTTGTGCCCTTTTTGTGTCCATGGACCCATGTGTCCATGGAGTGGTTCTGACCATTCCAGGTGAACTTTAAAATCACCCCTCTGCACTTTGGAATGTTGGGGACAGAGCTGTTTCCTTCAGACTCATTAGAAAATGACCAGCCAACTGTGGCCATTTTCGTCTCCCTAAGCCATTTTCTTCTCCTATAAAGGCTGGGGGTTCTAAGCATTTATTTCACGGTGAAAAGTGGATTCAACTTGCTCTTCTTCTTCCTGCATGGTCACTTTTTTTACTTCTACCTCTGCTTACCCAGCTGTCTAAAAACGAAAAATGCTCATTCTGATCCACAATACTAGCCATTTCTTTAAGACATTTTTTCTACTCAATCTTAAATTGATCACATGGCTCTGTTGTTCTTCACTTGTTTTCGGCAATCCTGATGCCTTACACTTGTACCCTGTGTGGAGATCACTCTCACAGCCATGATCTTGTGCAGCCTTTGCAGCACCTGCGGAATGTGCAAGTGATGCTCCTATCTCCAAGATGAGGAGCCTGGTGCCAGCTGCCAGTGGGACTGCTGCACCCACGGGCTCACCACTCATCCGGGCAGAGCTGGGATTTGAACACAGGTCTTCAGCTGCAAAGTTAAGAATCCTTTTTGTCATGGGATGGTGTTTCTTGTCAATAAGATTTAATTCCCTGAGGCAGAGAGAGTTTTAATTCCTTTTTCTTTAGTTTACTCAGCTTAGCCCAGTGAAGGGCAAAGCAACAACACCAAGAAAAACTACTTTTTGAATTAAATGAATGTCTTCTTTGCCTAGCCCCATCCTTCCCAGGCTGTCTGTCAGCTCTTGCCTCCTTCAGTGTGGGAAGGTCCCCTGTCCTATCACTACAGGCCCTTGCTGGGTCAAAATACCTGTCTGTGTTCTCCTCTAATCCATTTTTCCATATAATGCTTTCTTTCTTTCACATAGATCATACTTAGATCATCACTTCTATGTTGATGTAAATTTTTTTTTCAATTAACAAAGGTAAAACTTAAGCATTTTGTTTGAAAGTTGTAGGTTTATTTATACAAACTGCGATTCATGTCTGCTTTCCCCTGGCTTAACCCTTTGGACATCTTTTCATTGCTACCATAGCCACATTGCAGAACATATTTCTGAGAAAGAAAAAAATTTAGAGTCTACTCCAGGAATATAGGAATATTGCTCACAAATGTGCCAGACTTTTAATTTCTTATTTTTGAATCATTGTATTAAAGAATAACAGTGAACTCAAATCTCATAAAGATGGCTGATAGTATAAAAGAGAATGATTCTTATACTTTGATGCCCACAAAAAGAATAAATTTATATGACTATGAATCACTTTAGGAAATACATCTTGATTATTCTTCCATTATTGAAGGAATTGGCCTGATCAGTGTAGCCAAGATGACTGCATTTCAACATTGTCACTTTATTTTGCAACTTTAATTTTCAATGATATTTTGACACAATGTGTTACATGAAAAAAAGTAACCTAAGTCTGAGGGCATGAATCTGAACAGCCAGTGGCTAACATGATAGCTTGTGATTTCCCTGAGAGAACATAAATAGAATATCATGTAGTCTTAGAAAATCATAAGAAAGTTCTTTATGGATTGATACCTGATATATTTAATTAAGCAGAAAAGGCAATGTAAAGAACTCTGGGTGCTGGTGCTGTGGACTTGTATTACAAGGAAAGAGTACGCATAAATGTTTCTGCTCTTATTTCCATAAAATATCTGTGGGCAGGTCCACAGGAAATCGATATGGCAGGTTTGTTCTGGACAGGGAGACCCAGTGTCAGGGGGACGTGAGTTGGAGAGAGATGTTTTTACTGGATGCTCATTTGTACCTTTTGAGTTTTGAACCAGTTGAATGTATTATCTATTCAAGATGGATTAATTTTTAAATAACATGCTACAGTCCTAGCACAGAGGATTCTTTTGAGACGTAAAACACAGTTGTGAAAGTGTTTTGTAATTTGTAAATATATTAATATTATAATTGCAAAGAGTTAATGTTATTCAGCTGTCACAGTTGATTCTGTTAAAAAGGCTGAAATGGTCATATCCATCAGGGCATGATCTCTTTTTCTTGGTGCTCCTCAAACATCATCAGCCTAGTAAAATTTAGACCAGTGTGATCCTCTGAAATAAATCTGTCAAAGTTGACATTAGAAAATGTTTTCCTTGATATGGCGTCTCTTCATATGGCTAAAGCAATAACTATGCAAAAAAATAGCTATCTGGTTTAAGTTTTAAGATAAAAGATGCATCTATTTTTAATCTTTCATCATTACTCTTTTTTTTGCATCATTTTTATGTATTTTATTAATGCAAATTTTATTGTATTCACTATTAAGTTGTAATTAATATTTGCCTGCCTATGTGCTCAACCTTATACTAAGAGCATTGTGGAATATAAACTAGGATGAACTAATTGTGCTTCACCTGAAAGATCATATATATGTGCATCGAATGCTTGGAGAATGATTATAATAATCAGAATGATGGCATCAACGTCAAATTAAGGTGCGTGGGTAGCTTTTAGTAGGGTGCAGTAAAATATCCTCACGGATCCTGTCTCCCTGCACCCTCCTCCCCATTTGATTTATTACTCATTTCCGGAATTCTCTTTTTGAGGGCCCCTACCAGAAATTGGTCATTTCTGTTCAAACTCATCAGTGCCTATCACATGATGTCCCACCAGAAGCTGAGCTTTCAGGGCTGGAGCCCAGCCTCGGCAGTGTTTATTTCTCCAGGGCCTGGCAGGGATTCTAGCACAGACGGGGGAAAATGGGTGGAGAAGATAGATATCTTTGAAGTGCTGACTGTAACAATAGGAGTTCAACACAGGGAGGGACATCATGGGTTGGATAAATTAGTAAATGGGGCAAATAATATTATAAATAGAATGACATCTTTTTATGAAATCCTTCTAATTTGGCATTGGACTGAAAACCTTAAGGTTTTATTTTGAGCCAGAAAGTTACATGATAAATGATATCTGTTAGGGGGAGAAGACCTTTCTCTGTAATTTTTATCATCACAAACCATTATTAGACAATAGTTAACAGTCCTCACTGGGCAAAGAGCACATTTTTAACTTAAGTGGAAATGAAAAATGCCAGTTTTTAAGGTACTGAAGAGTAGTGAAGTACTATGAGAAATAAACATAGAACCATAGGAATAGAGCAAAAGGAAACAGAATACATTCAACCCAGCACACATGATAGAATCTTTCCTCAAAAGTTGTCTGAAATGCCAAATATCTCCAACCCTGTATTTCTGTCAATTCGCATGTGAAAATCAGGAGAGACATTAGCAGTAGCAACAGAGAATTCAGAGTTTTGCAAGCATATTTTATAAAGATGGAGTACAGAATAGAAATTGAAATATAGTAGGTTGTATATGGAATCTGTGATTAGACAGGTGGTTCTCACCTGGAAGAGATTCTGTCCCCCATGAATATTTGGCAATATTTAGAGACATTTTGGGGTGTCCCACCTTGGGCAAAGGCAGTTTTGGGAGAGGATGCTATTGGCCTTTAGCGGGTAGAGACCAAGTGTTGCTGAACATTCTGCAATGCACAGGACAGCCCCTATACCAGAGTCATCCAGTCCAAAATGTCCGGGAGCCAGGGTCCAGAGAGCCTGGTCTCGACAGGTAAAGAAACAGGAGGAAACCAAGAGAGTAGGCCTATAAGGGCTGGTCGGCCAGGTGAGCGCAACTGCAGCCTTCAGTCTTCTTCCCATTTTTCTCCTAAAAGGGCTTATGTGTTTTTTAAAAATGAATTTGTTCTTGCTGTTACGGGATATTTTGTATAGTTTGACTGTTAGAGCTCCCCATGATTGAATTAATAAATATTCTGACCACAGGTTTCTAAATGCAGGTTTTCTAAGAAGCCACTAGGGTGATAGACTTTCCCTTTTCTTTCTTTCCTCTTCCCTCTCCCTCACTAGGAGCCCTCTGTAGTCTCTAGGGCAGCTGTAATTGTTGGTAGGAGGAAATGAGAAGGAAAGAGTAGACTGGAACATTTACGTTCCAGTTCTCACTAAATCACCTAAGAGCAGCAGGACCCGGGATGACTCAGCCAGACTCTAAGCCCCATTTGCTCCTTTTCTTAGAAAGAGGTCAGGGCCGGGCGCAGTGGCTGATGCCTGTAATCCCAGCACTTTGGGAGGCTGAGGCGGGCGGATCACGAGGTCAGGAGATCGAGACCATCCTGGCTAACACGGTGAAACCCCGTCTCTACTAAAAAAATACAAAAAATTAGCCCGGCGTGGTGACCGGCGCCTGTAGTCCCAGCTACTCGGGAGACTGAGGCAGGAGAATGGCGTGAACCCAGGAGGTGGAGCTTGCAGCGAGCGGAGATCGCGCCACTGCACTCCAGACTGGGCGACAGAGCAAGACTCCGGCTCAAAAAAAAAAAAAAAAGAGGTCAGGAATTCAGCCCACCTACCTCACAGGCTACGGTGCTTACTAAATGGAATAACAAACGAAAGTGTTTTACAAATAAAAGGTGGTGTTGTGGCTTTCCCCTACTCCATTTCTCTTCAGGCAGGTTGTTGGAAATTCAGGTTTGCCATCTTAACATGTCTGCCTTAGCATCCATATCACACTTCATGCTTTGTTCTTAGGACACAGACCTTTAAATTCTGTTTTGTTTATATCTGAAAACAGTAGGCATAGTGCATTAATTAGGCAACATCAACTCATTATTTTTGAAAAAAGTAGGGCTTTCCTAACAAACATTTCAATTATTTCAGAATTATTTCGAAAACCTAAAGAGAGCTTATCATTGTATTTCTCATGTTGAAGGAGTGGCTTCCTGGCAAATGTGTGGAGAGTAATGTGTTCAGTTTTATTTCTGAGTTACAATGTCCCTTCCTATTCACATGCACCACTGTGACTCAGTGTGTTTGACAGCTTTGGCCCATACACAGCATTTGCTAAATAGCTCTATTGCCGTCTTTCCTTCAAGGAGGCTATTTTTATATTATTAATGGATGGGAATCGTGTACAACCCTTGGACAAGTTCTTGTAGTCTTGCATAGAGTTCTGCGTAGGGTTTAGGATTTGTTTCAAAAAAAATTAGGGAAGATCAGAGAAATGAATTTTTTAAGGCAGTCCTTTCTTCTCCTTCTTCCCTTTCTTATTCCTTGTCATGTTTCTGCATTTAAAAAAGTAGACTTCTTTCTCATTTAACCCATTTTTCTTAGTTTAATTTAAGCATTCCAGGAAAACAAACTTTTACGTGTCAAGATCAACGAATGTAAGAATGTTTAGGAGGTCACATAATACATTTCTAGCAGAACAAGACAAGCAAATTGCTTGACCCCTCACTTTGTATTGTCCACTCTAAGTACAGATACTGTGTTTTCTGTATTACACATTATTTTGTAGAATCAAATTCTTGTTAACACATGATATGGAGACACTCACGAAAATTGTCAGGTCATTGGCTCTTAAGGGGAAGGGACCAGAGTTAGAACCTTCTACAGGCACTTACACACTATTCCAGCTCTGGCCTGTAACACTTGAGCAAATGGCAGCAGGGCAGCAAATGATACCCTGGGGAACTGTAAGAATGCTGGCAGCTGCTTATCTTCCCTCTCCCCAAAGGCCGTGAAGTCCTAAAGCAGATTTCACAAGTTTGTATTTCTATTTGTGTTGAGAAACTAAAAGTTTAACCAACCCTCTTTCTTGCTGCCTTACCTGCCACCACTGCAGTGTGGCCCTCAAGTGCCTGGTCTCACCGAGGCTCTCCTGCTCAGTTTGTGTGTGCCATGGCCTCTCGCAGTGCACGCCGTAGCACCGGTGTTAAGTGGCAGTAAGAAAACACTTCTTCAGAGAATAAGAGCGTCTTTAGGACCTACCTAGGCTTTTGCTGTATCTGATGCATTCTTGGGGCTAATTTAGGATAGGAGACTGGGTTCCATTGCCCACAGAGCTGAAAAATAATAACAATTTTCCCATTGCTATAAATTGTCCAAGGGTCATTTACCACGTCTCTGATTCTCAGGGAGCAGGTGAGCACTGTTGGGGGAGAGACAAGCCAAAGCAGGACAGGCCCGTGCCACTCAAAGGAAAGAGCCATGCTGTTGCCCGCTGGCACTTCCTCGGGAATAAAACGAGAGCGGCATTGGGTGCGCAGAGCCAGGGTCACTCAGCCTATCAAGCGAGTTTCTTGCTCGAGAGCCACCTCGTCCTGTCCGATTCATTCAATCAGACCCATCGTTGAGAATTGGAATTTCACCAGGGATGGGCTGTTTTCCGGATTTTCCAGTGTTTGTTTTATCACACGTAACTAATACTTGGTGTGCAAAATAAAAGATGAAATATCTTGAAGTTTGTTTTTCTTCAGCCGTCATCAGCCATCATTTTTCAACCCTGTGTTTCCATTTTACTTTATGTTGCAAAGTCTTTGAAAGCAGTCCCAAGTGCTTTCCTTAGCTACACCTCACCGGGGTGGTAAAGACGCCTCTCCTCGGCCCCACCACAGTTAGAGATGGCTTCTGGCAGCGCCGGGATGGGCAAATGACCTCAAGCTCCTGAGGGCCTCTATCAGCGGTGTTCCACATTATTGATAGCAGCAGAGATATTGACAGTCTGTGCTTGGAAGGAAAATAGGAGTTTGATATGACATATTGTGTGTCTCAGCAAGACTCATAAATAATTTTGACAAGTTTTTGTATGCATGGGAAAGTCCTTGATTCAGCCTCCCATAAAAATAAACTTCTATTATGGAATGTATTTGTCAAGTGGCTGCTTGATGGATGGAGCTGCGTTTACCCCTTGGCAGTTCGATGAGTTTTAGATGCACAGCTTACCAGAGAGGATTTACGGGCAGTACAGAAATAATTATTCAGTATGAAATGCATAATTCCTCTACCTGAATTTTCATTTTTTATTATATTTTGTTTCTGTTGCATTTCTGGTCTAAAACAAAAGAACTTGCCTTTTTTTCTCTAGAGCTATTGTTTGGTTGAGGGTTTATATTGAAGCCAGTGAAGAATCTGATTCAGCCCAGACCCTATCCCAAACTTAGCTGGCATATTTTCATTGAATGCAGAGTTTTTGGGTTATTTCTTGAGAGATTTACAGATATATATATATAAAATATGCTCTTTGGAAAATTCATTTCTACTGAGATTGAAAACCTTGGACATTGACTGCCTTATTTTTTTTCTGAGGTTATCACAGCTTATTTGCTTACTTAAATGTAATTATTCATCCACATTTCTGCTACAGAAAGCAGAATTTATACTTAAATTCTTGTCTCCTCACTCTGAAACCTTAAAACATGTCATCCCCACCCCCGCCCCCCACCAACTTATACTTAGAATTACTTTCTTATCATACACACTCTAAGTGAGTATCCTTCAGTAAGTTGGAAACTTAAGAAAGTATCAAATCCCCACCCTCCTGGGATGCTGCCCAGCTTATCGCACGAGAGCCCTTGCTGGTCATGTCTGGTCGGCCTGCAACAAACCTCGGACTTGGGAATGTATGTTTGAGGAGACTAAAGTGAACAGCGGGTCTACAGGAGTTTTGATTCTTCGTTAGAACATAGTACTGACTTTTTAGAAGGATTTCCATTTGTTGAATCTCCATTAAAATAAAGTCCTGGATCCAAACAAGCAGCGGTGAAAGCAGACACTGAGAGAGGCATGTTGGATCAACGGGCCCTACATGCCGTCTTGGAGGAGGTGTCTTCAGGGATCAGCCTCAGAACTGATGGAGTTGTGATGTGCAGTCCTAATATTCTTCCTGTGCACTGCTGCTCCTATTTCTTGAGAATGGTTTGTTACTTTCTTGAGAATGATTTGTTGTCTTTTGAAAATGACAGCTTTTAGATGTATTGATCTTTCCTATTATATCTTTGTTTTATGTTTGATAATTTCTACTCTTACGATTTATTTTCTGCCTTTTACTTTGTTTATTCTTATTCTTTTTCTAACTTAAGTTGAACGTTTAATCAGTTAATTTCTTTTCTTATATAGGCATTAACACTAGAGGTCCTGAATTTCCCTCCAAGTAATGTCTTAGCTGCATCCTGTAAGTTTTTATATTTGAGAATTTGTGTAATCCTTTATCTAAATACCTTCTGATTTCCATTTGATTTCTTCTTCAGTCTCAAGATATTTTAATTGTCATTGTATCTCCTGATGTTGGTGGAGTTTTAAAAAAATTTTTCCTCATTATTAATCTATAATATAATTGCACTGTGGTCAGAGAAGGTAACTCTATGAGCCAGTTCTTTGAAATTTGTTGTAGCTTGCCTTTTGGTACAGCAGTGAGCCCTTTGATAAATGTTAGATGTGGACTTCCATAGATTAAGCTTATGAATTGTGTCTTGCAATCATCTATATCCTCACTAATTCGTCTGACATTTACCAAATACTGAGAGAGGCATGTTGAAGTTTTTTTTTACTACAAGTGTGATTTTTTTTTCTTTTTTTTCTTTGCTGCTTAATAGTTTAAATCTATTGTTAGATACAACTATGTATAGAATTCTTATATGTTGCTGGTAAA
This sequence comes from Pongo pygmaeus, assembly GCF_028885625.2. Lineage (NCBI taxonomy): Eukaryota > Metazoa > Chordata > Mammalia > Primates > Hominidae > Pongo > Pongo pygmaeus. The sequence goes on from NC_072390.2 coordinate 90,230,732, forward strand.
TTGAACTTTTTATCAATACGAAGTGAACTTTATCTAGAATGCTTTTTGCCTAAAAGTCTACTCTGTTGCAGACTACTAATTGCACTTCTTTTTTGATTAGTAGTCACATGATGCATCTTTTTCATTTCAACTTTTTCAACTTTTTCTGGAGGTTAAAGTGGATCTTTGAAAGCTTCATAGAGCTGTATTTATTGTTTCATAATCCTGTCTGGAAAACTTGGTGTTTTGGCTGGAGCATTTGGGAGCATTTAAGTCAATATACTTACCGTTAGTATTATTTATTTATTTATTTCTACCATATTTGTATTTCTATTTCTCTTATCTTTTCTGTTTCTTTTTTTCCTGCTTTCTTGTATCCTTTGAGATTTTGAGGTTTTTTTTACCTCATTCCATCTTTTTTCTTCTGCACATTCTTTTTCTGTTCTTTTGGTGGTTAGCTTAGACATTTTAACACACGTGTGACAAGTGTAATTGTTGCTAACACCTGTTATTTCCCTTGTCACACAACACAGGGCACCGCAGCGCCTTAGTCTACTCCTCACGACCCTTTTGCGCTAACAAATGTGTAGACCCACAACTCCTGGACATTCTCGCACACAATCACTCTGCTGCTCCTTTTTTCCTAATATTTGAAAATGAACCTCCACCAACATTTTTCTCTCTGTCAAGTTAGGTCTGAATGCAAAACATTGTACATTTTCTTATACGCAAAGTATTTCATTTCTATGATCTCTAATATGTTAGATCAGTATCCAAATAATTGGTTCAATTTTCTGATCAACTGTTGTGTGTCACATGCTTTGCTCAGAGCCAAGGTCCATAGAATAAAAGAAATAGCTGCTGCCTTCACAGAGTTCTTAATCTAGCAGAAGAGGAAAATATGTTCACAGGTAATGACACTACTATAACATGGGAAATCCTCCATGGGAAATTTACATCAGCTGCTTTGGGGTACACATAGAGGCAGGCAGCCCATCACTCACTCAGGTCCTTGCAGTCAGGATGTGCTGTTGAGTTATGAGCTAAATTTCGAAAGTGGTTTCTAGACAGGGAAAGGTAAATGGTTTTCTCAGCCAAAGGAATAACTCATTGAAATGCACAGGCTCAAGGGGAATAAGTTTAGTGTGGCTAGTCAAAGACCCTGTGTTTGGGAGTGACTAGAGATGAGGCTAGAAAGTTGAATTGGGAGTGAATTGGGAAGTTCACTGAATGCCATGCTGAGGAGTTTAGACTTGATGTCACCTGTGGGCAGCAGGGGACCCATGGAGGTTTTATTGCTCACCTCTGTGCAAGTCCCTCGAAGGATACACCAAATAATGAATGCCTACACTGTTCCAGGCACAGCACCAGGAAAAGTCAGGAGTGGCCATAGCCGTTCCAGTCTAATGGAGATGGGCTCATGATGAATCATTACACAGATGATTCCAAATCACAGTTGTGAAGCTGCAAAGAAGGAAAAATGTCAGGGACCCTGAAAGGCTATAACTGGGACATAACTAGCTTCAGTGGTCAGGAAAAGCTCCTCTGAAGAAACGACCTTGCAGCTGCTTTGCAGACCTCAAATGAGCTTCCGGGTGACAGAAATTGCAGAAAGTCATCCCCGGATAGTGGCGTTTTTCGTAAATGTTTTCATTTTAACAGCACTGCAAATATGGTCGCAAAAAAGCTCCAATGATTACTAGTGAGATTAAACATTCTTTCATATACTTATTAGTCATTTGTATTTTTTACTTTGTGAATTCCTTGTTCATCTTTTAACTTAATTGTTTGTTTTTAAGATGAATATATATGTGTGATTTCTGGTTTTAGATTCATAACTTTGTAATGCAGGGTTATAGGAACATTTCTACTACCTTCTGATCTTTTGTGGTTTTACTTTTTATAAATCTAAACCTTTAATTCATTTGGAGATATTTTGCTGTAAGACGTGACATAAAGATATAACTTTTTTTCCCAAATGGTTATTTTCTCCAGTGCATCTAGTGAATAGTTCATACTTTGAATCTTTGATTGACAATGCCACCTTTATCTCATGTTCAATTCTCAAATATATTTTATTTTTCTCTACAGATTCTTCTGTTTCAAACACTTATCTTTTTCCATCCCAGGGACCCATTATCCTCCTTACAGCATTTCTATTCTGTTTTAATATTGAGTAGAATAGGCTCCCTTTCTCTTCTGTTTATTCCAGAATATACTTTCAGGAAATTGACATCTTTGTAACATTAAAACTTCATTTACAAAAATACTATCTCTCACCAGTTACTCAAGTTTTATTGTTAAGTCTTTAAACCAGTTTTTCCTATGTAGTCAGTATTTTGTGGCAATTGTGAGTAGAATTTTTAAATTATACATTTCCTTCTTATTGGTATATAGGAAAGCTATTGACTTTTGTCTATTTTTCTTGTATCAAGCCACTGTACCCTGTCCTACTAATTCAAAACTGATTATTTTACATTTTATAAAAGGTAGCCCTTATATTTTAATCCACAAGCAATAAGTGATAGGCAGGGGAATAATCACACTATAAGGTCTTTAAATATTGGTGCCTCAGGGAAAATTAAACCAGGTATCAACTTGTGTGGATGACTTGATTTCTAGCTATGTGTTGATTAACGCAGTGAAATAACCATTCCTACAAGAGTAGATTAGGGGAGAGAGAAAAGGAATTTTATGAACAATGACAAGCAAAAATAATAACTATCACTTGTTCAACACTTACTATGCCAGGCACTGCTGTAAGTTTTCTACAAATATAAAATCATTTATTCTTCATAATGACTCCTGTAAGAGTACTATTATTTTGCTTCATAGTAAAGCAAACCCAGACATAGATAGCTTCAGTAACTTATTCAAGATAAAAGTTACAGAGCCTGGATTTGAACCTATTCAGGTTGATTCCAGAACCCAAGTCTTAACCCCACTACACTACACTGCCAAGAAAATAGACACACCCTATTTCAATAGTCATAAGACTTTTGTTTTTGCATTTTATTATTTCTAAAACCAGAAATCCCAATTATTTGTTTTAAAATAGAATTGCATTTTACAAGCAGTGCTGTCCTAGACTTAAGGAAACAGAGTAAGTAAAATATCTTGGATTGGAAAGGGTGTGAAAGTGTAGAAATGCTAAAAGTCACAAAGTGGGAAAAGAAAACATTATGCACATTTTGTTGTTTTGCTTAAGGCCTTCATGCCAGCCATTGTCCTGAAAATCACGCTAGTAGTCATCCAGTCCATTTCTTTTCTGATCGTGTGTTTGCTAATAAAGGACAGCCGTGATCTGACTTCCCAGAATTCCCAATCACATATTTCCCCCTGTCTACATGAGATTTCATCTCATGAGATTTGCCGAGAGAAAGGCCAAGATGTGTATTTCCAAAGAGCTCTCTGTGACTGGCCAGGTTGAGTGTGGGATGTTTTGGAGGTCCAGACAAGTGATATGGGATATGCAGAGATTTGTGTGAACTGTTAATAGAACAGTGAGACTGACAGCTCACTCCAGGGCCATGTGTACAACTAAATTCCCAAAAACAGCAACAGTCATGTGTCACCAAAATAATAAGTGGGTCACAGGCTGACTTTCTGCCACTTCCTTGTGACTGCTAAGCATATGCCAAGCACGTTATTTTTTGTATCCCAGCTGCTTACACAATCAGATATGGTAAATCAGGCGTGCTGAAAATTTCAGTCGCATTGGAATCAGCAGCAGTTGCATGAACACAGCTGTATTTAAAAGCAGTGAGGATGCCCCAGACGCTTTTACTATATAGCCATGGTGAAACCAGAAGGAACAACTCCTGTCGTTTTCTTGTTTTACTTGAGAACTTGGGAGTACTTTTTGGTGCATATGTCTCTCTCCTTTGTGTTAGACTAATAACGGTTTTCACATGCCTCCTACTTGTGGATCTATGTAAATGAATATTTTCCTAATGGAAAAAGCATATATTTGAAGAGCAAACAACACTTAAGTCCATGAAATGCTGCCCTGTCATACTATCAAATAATGGCTCCTTGTCAAGTACAGTCAGATCTCCTTAAGAACAACAGAGGATGTGGCATCTCCAAATGGCCCACAAGAAAACTGTGCTTTATCCCCTGTGCTTTGTGAGGCAGTGAGTAGGAGGGGTGGTGGGAACACAGCACTTGGAAAACCTGTGTGGAATTAGTGGGTTGAAAAGCTGAGTCTTATTTATAAAATCTCTTTCTTACTCTTGGCTTGTGTTTAGTTTTCATTTTTCTTATTCGATATTTTAAATTTACCAAAGTAATAATGGACTTCTAACAAGTAAAATAACACAAACACGAATAAAGAAAAAGCTGAAAACTTCCTCAGATACCCGCAAATCACTGCTCATAGCACTGTGGACTACCTGTCTCTGCGAATAAAAAGCATGTGTCCCTTACACGTTTTTTGGAAGGTGTTTGAATACTATACATTTAATTCTGTAATTTGCTTTTTTCCTCCAGATCAACAGATATAATTTTTCATCTGAATGACTGTATAACAAAATAGAGCAGACATACCTTAGTTGATTCAGCCATTCTCTTATAAATGAACATTTGGGGTTTTACTCATTACCACTACAAACAATGCTATATTAAATATTATTACACATGAAAAAAAATCTTTGCTTACAAAGAATCCCAGTGATAAAAGTAAGTAGTAAGAAAATATTGATCCATTTAAGTTTTTTTCCCAAAATCAGAAAACACTTGTCAGTATTTAATAAATTTTTGTTGAACGAAAGGATGAATGTTGGATTTATTTTGGTCTCAGTATTCTTATCATGTCAAAATAAGCTCTACTTAAGTAGTACCATTTTAATAAATTGAATGTATCTTAAAGTCGCATTATAATTCCACTTTGAAAAGGCTTATAAGGAGAAATGAAAAATTATTGAGGCAAATTTGGTATATTTGTTTGAAATACTTTCTGTATAAATTAGCCCAATGACAAATAGACTTTTTCTAGCAAGTGTTTAGGAAGATTTTTTTAATAGCCTAGTAAAGTTTACATAGTCATTGAGAATAGTAGAATTTAAATTCCTGTTTTATGTTTAAATATTTATCATGTGACATATTAAAACTCTTCTTTTTAAACCTGCAAAAACAAGTTTCCACCTGGTTATTGATATATTTAAATATTAAAGTAAATCTGTAACACTAGCACTCTGTTACAGTTGTTTGACATGACAGTTGAGCTGTCACATTGTAGAATGTATCATCAATACATTCTATTTATGGTGGCCTTGGGCACCTGTACTGAAATCCATTTTCCGACACTTTTTGAGTTAGCTGAATGAACATTACAGGACTTTAAGCACCACCTGCTATACACATAGTGTATAGCAGGCTCTGGGAGTATCTACAGTGTACAATGCTTAAATGATTTATAATCATTTTAACCCCAAACATTTTCTTTTCCAGTTTTACTACACTTTGCCAAAGACTCATAGACATGACATCAAATAAAAGCATTTTTTTCCAAATTATTGAAAATCTGAATTAGACTAGTAATAATAGAAAGGTTGGAAGCAGTTCTGCCCCCATAATTCCACCCATCATGCGCCTTGGTAGAATTTGCCTATTCCAAAACCTCTGCTGTGGAACTTTTTTTGTTTTCCAACTTTGTTGTGAATTTGCTATTCACCAATTCCATTTTTTATAGAAATGTTAACCTAATTTCATAATAGAAAAGAGATGATATAAATACCTTATTTCATGAATGGTTTATCTTATTCATTAAAATCTTGTAGTCATTTTAAATACATGCATTTTTCTAAATTCAGCTACTGGCTCCTTAGAGAGGTTTGTTTTTTTGTTTTGTTTTGTTTTGTTTTTTCAAATCAACTCAGTATTACTAATGATAGAAAGGGTCCTTTTTTTTAAAAAAAAAAAAGGTTCGTAGGAGGCACATAACGTGTGTCACTATGATAACGGACATAGAACACCTAATTGTATCATGAAAAGGAGACCGTGCCTGATGCCCATAGAGTTTGAGACTTTTTTCCTTAATGTTTGCTATATTTATTTAGCCTATAATTGAATACACAGTCATTTTGCTGCAGATCGCCTGCGTGGGAGTCAGGATGCATATTTAATGCCTGATTTAAAAAGAAAAAGAGATGCGGTGACATGTGGGCAATTGTAGGAAAGTGGGTTCTGTGCACATTCAAGTAAAGGTTTGAGAGAAACTCGTTTTTCTCTGAGAAAAGACATGATGTTTCACAGCAGGAATTGTTGTAGATCCGTATTTATTAAGTGATGAGTAGTTGTTCTTTTCCTTTGCACTTTTAATGACAAAATCAAATGGCAGCAAAGAAAAAGAATCTCTACTTACTTGGAGCACACCTCTTTCTTTCTTCCTTTATCTTCCTCTAATAAAAAAAGGCCCCTAAGAGGTTTTGTCTAAGAGAGAAAAAACATGTGGCTTGGTTACTAGAGGAAAGAAAGGCAGCAGAAATGTTCTCCAGATTTTGCCCATGAAGCAAGGTGAAAACAGAAGCATTCACATGTAGTGAAATGTGTGTTAATTGGAGGGGATTGCTATCGTGGTTTAAGGGAGCATAATTTATTCCATCAAAGTACAAAGGCAGGAAAGTTACGTATACCACCAGCCTGCTTGTGCCCATGTTCTCTGCAAGACCAGCATGGTACCCCTAAAGAGCTCTGAGGAACCTTTTTCTGAAGGGCGTACAATTTCTAAAAATAAATTAAGCAAGTGTACTGCTTGCCTTATGTTTTTATCTACTGTGTTTTCTTGATATTTGCCTTCTAGAATTACCAATAAATGACAGCCAGAACATCTTTAGGTTCAGTACCTCAATGTATGCAGTACTATTTCTGTTTAGCCTGAGTTGTGAGGAAATTCATTCACTACATTTCTGTCACCAAAAAGTCTTAAGATTGCAGGTCAAATCCTATAGAAGCTTTATATTTTTTAAGAAAAAACCTTCAACTTCATGTAACTGCCACCAAATGAATTGGGCAGTTTGGGGTAGCTTGGTCCCAGCTTATTGAGGATGTAAGAGGGGTTAAAAACAGTGTGAACTAATCAGTAGGTTCACCCACTATTTATCTACTCAATATTTTAAAGCTTTCCTTTCTTGAGAAAGTAGGCAAAGTGTTTACATTGGGATTTGGGGAGCTTAAGAAATTAAAACTTTCATGTATCAATTAAGTACCTGGTCACCAATTTAACTTTTTATGGGGTTTGGTGTTCCAAATATAAAATCTTGTCATGTTTCTTCCCTTCTAAGATGGTCCTTTGTCCTTTTCTCAGCTTCTGGCTGACACTGAGTTGCCCCCATTTTAATTTCTTCCAATCTAAGTCATCTCTACCCCTTCTTGGAGGTCAAGCCATTTTCCTCTTTCTTTTTTTGTCCTTTTATCTTCCTTCAAGTAACTCTGAGTTTGCCTTTAATAAAGATGCACACAACTGCATATTATTAACCAAATCAGGGCTTTTCATTTCAGATAAATGATTTTTCTAATCTTGTCACTTACCCTCGTAAGTGGTCAGATTTGTAATTTTTTTTCTTGACCATTTTAAAACCATTGACCAAAATAAAATGTGTGATAAATAAATTTTAGTGTATTGAGGGTAAGGGACATGAGTCTCCATTAGTCTTTTTCATTGATATTTCAAGTACATTTACTTGTTTTTTTTTTTAAGATACAAATTGAAAGTAAAATTTGAAAATAATTTGTATTACTTTTTTGTCTTTAAAACACTTAAGAATTGAATAGGACTGTGCAGATAAATAGAAAGTCAGCTTGTGGATGCCATGCTCCAACAATAATAGCTATTCCACGCCAATGAGTTGGAAATTTCATAGTAATTTAAGAAACATACATCCTGTTACTTAGTTCTAAGAACTGAAACAAATATTCTACAACGGAAGTTGATGGAACCTGAATGGATTAATTGTTTTAATTTAAACAGTAGATTATACATTCCTTTCCCCACCTCCATATTCGTATAGCCAGCTAATTTGGGGAGACTACTAATGTTTACCTTTTGCTTTTGCTGTCATGCAGAATAGTGTGAAAGGGATATAATTTGTAGAATACTTTCATGTGATCTGAAGAAATGCTGAAGAATAGACTTTTAAAGTAGAAATATAAGGCAATAAATATTTTAGGGGAAAAGTCAATAACAAATTGGACCCAACAGTTATTAGTAATTTGATTAAGTCTGTACCATGTGTAAAATTACTCTCAGCAGTCAGGGTATCGATGCTTATTATACTTATTGAAATTTAACACTCATATACCATTTGAAAACAAGAAGACACATAACAAGCTATAAAAAATGAAATATTCCAAGATCTCCACTCTATGTATGAATAAGTGAGATGTACTCCGGTACAGCGGAAGAAAACAAAACAACTCCAAGTTGTCTAAAGAATTATATGCCAAGAATGGAGAATATATATATAATATATGTGTTTATATATAAATGATAAATATCATATAAAAACATATAAACATTATGTATATATATATATATATTTCACAGAACTTCGGGCTTCCTAGCTAGATTGACAGCTGAGTTATTTGCCCATCTCTAGTGACTGACAACAGGTAATGGAAAGGCTTTTTACTGTGATATAACAGCACAGAATATTTCCTAATTTACTACTATAGTTCTCATCAAAAGTACCCTGGCAAAAAAAAACACTAGATTCATCACTTCAATTACTGGAATTTCACATTTAGTTTAAGGAGACATGTTTCTATAATGTGACAGGCTTTACAGATTTTGAACTTCTTCAGACATTGCAGCTATCAGGTAATCAGAGAGAGATATAAATGAAAGCAATTGTTACAGTTTTATAACTTTTAATGGTATCTACTGGCAAGAAATAAAACAGACCATAAACTGATGGTCTTGGTTAGGTGACAAAAAAAGCCTTTTTTGTCAGCTTAAAAAAATGTTCAACAGTCTGAAAATGGACAGGAACTACCTTTAAACCATCATAATGTTATAATTATAAATGGGTTTTTTGAGGTTACGATTGTGAGTAGTGCCGTAAATCCCATATAAGGACAAATGTTGGAAGCCACATATTTATGAATGTTAACGTGGTGGATGTTTATTTGCATCCTCATGCAGAGCTAGAACACTATTCTGTGAGTCAAAAACGGTGATCATTTCCTGGTTCAGCTGCTTCATATCTGGAATCTTGCTTTTCTTATTTCCTTATTTGGGGCTAATTTTTGACTCCTTAATATTAGTTAAATATATGGCAGCAATTACTTGTTATTTTATAGCTATTTAAAACACTATGTAGTTTCAACTTATTTCACTGTAAGAATCATCACAACTTTTACTATTTCTCTTATTAATGTTATTGCTATATAATGAGTGTATTATAAGGTACACTTCAGATGTCAGATAGAACTATATTGGTGCCATATTGAACTGCACTGCACTGCTGCTGACTCATATGTGTAATCATGTTTCTTACACAGCAAGTGAAGTTTAATGCCATGGTAAAAGTTCTTATGTTCCAACCTGTCCACCTAAGATACGGAATTTAAGATAAGGATATCGACAACAATAGAGGTTCAACTGAATGTGTTATCATTGTGAGTAATTTTAATAGTGAACTTTCTCTTGGTTTAGTTATAAAATTAAACTTTTGTCATCGATTTCTGATTTTCTGCCCTAAAATTACATTGAGTTTATTTCATCCTAGCATCTTTTATCCAGTGCCACTGCTATTAATACCTCTATATTTATCAAAGTATGTCAGAAAAGTTGAAGCTAGAGAAGGAGTCCAAGCATTTGTAGCCACTGTTATCACAATTGCCCTGAAGGCCGAGTTGCAGGATTTTATCTTAGCTTACCCATTAGCTCACCATATTCCAGAAAAAAGCAGGTGTCTAACACTTCCACCATCTGAAAACAGGACTCGAGTGTAAGCCGAAATATGTAAAACTGAGTGGCAGTGGGAATCAATTCAGCCATTTTTTTCTTTCCATAAATACTTATTGAGCATCTGCTTATGTTTCAGGTTCAGAAAAGAAAATGGATAGTTTTGTCTGAGATCTCAGTAAAATTACATGTAGGAAATTTACCATTACTATGACTAATTAAGACAAATAATAACAAGTATTTGTAAAGGACTTTGCAATTTACAAAATGCTTTCAGATAACAGTACTCACATAATTAAGTGACTGTAATCACTTTACCCACATGTGCTATACCTGCTAGAAGGATACTTTGTAACCTCTCAGGTTAATTGCTCAGTTTTTAAAGGTTAATAATATATGTCAGCTTAAGGAAAGTGTGAAAAAATTTTTCCAATCCCCACATGAACCCTGCCTGTCTTGTAGGAGGATGAGGGACCCACTGATGTTCTGGCAGGGGGGTTTATAGGAATGAAGTTTTCTGTATTTGTATGGAGTAGCCAAGATATCAGTGCTAGTCAGCAACCACCCAACCTATGCCATTCCTCAAGGTGATTAACGGTGACTGATGAAATCAGGTTGGTGCATAACACTTCATTTTTGAAGAACTGAGTAGCTCATATCCAGGCTGTCAGCAAATGCTTACCACCAGTCTTCAAAATATATCAGGAATCAGATCACTTTTTCCTTCTTCCACCATGTGTTGTGGTCCAAGTGACTGTTTCTCTCATCCCTCTTATCATGGTAGCCTCCTCATTGCTCCTCCTGCTTCGACCTTGTGCTGCTCCTGTCTCTTTTTAGTGTAGCCAAAGTTGTTCTTCTGAAAGAGCCCTGCCTGGTAGAATTACCTGTTTTCTATCTGCACTGTCCAGTGGTGGGCACCTGCCCCATGTGGCAGCTGAGCACATGAAATACAGCTAGTGAGACCCAGGACCCAAGTTTTTTTAACTAATTTCTAGCAAAAGGTCCACTAAGCAAACTGTAATTGAATTCAAAAAGAAAATATTCTCGGGTGGGAGAGTTTAATCCATAGCAATCTATGATAAATCAAAAAGAAGAAAAATTATTTTCTTTGAATAGTATAATTGATATTTGCACAATAGAATTATCTGAACAATGGAATTAATAGATTAATAGTTAATTTTGAAAAATTTTTAACACAGTGTTAACTTCATGATCGAGTATCTATGGAAAATGCATGGAACTTATACTTGTCTTTAAAGGAAAATTTCTAAGCTTAGGAAACCATGATTTTTAAAATATAATAAAAATTTAAACAGGAAAAAAAACCCAAGCACCTATAAATATTGAAATACTTAGATAATAGGAGGAGAAAAAAGTAAATGAAAAATACAGTTGCAGTCTAAATATTATGAAAAATTAAAAACTAAAAAATTAATGATAAAATATGTCATATTAGAACTGATTGGGATTTGTCTGAGGTTGAACTCAAAACTAAATTCACAGTCTTAAAGAATTTTGTAAATGAAAAAGAAGGGAGTAAAACTAAATTGAACTATTTTGAATAACAATCCACAATGTCATAACAAAAAAGGAGAAATAAAGTCATTAAGTAACAGCTGAAATAAATGATGTAGGAAACAGGAAAAATAAAAAATAATAAATTTAAGATAACTTGGGTAGAAATTAGCAAACCTTACAAATCAAGAAAAAATTTGAAATAAAAATTTTAATGTAACAGCTAAAAATGTAGTGCTTTAAAGAAGTTAAGCTATGTAATTTAAGGTATCAATGAAATGCAGGAATAAATTGAGACCCTTTCTTTTACTTTTTTTAATTTCTAGAAAGTTTTATATGGCAAAGAAATTGCAGATTTTGCAAATTTGGAAAACTTCAGGAGTAAATTTGTTGAGTCTACAGGCTTTGGGTGCCTGTAGAGAGCACACGTATTAATAATGTATATTAATTCTTTAACTGCTCTCCATTATTTTCTGTTGCCAGTTTCATAAACCCCACTTAGAACATAAACCTGAAGGTCCTCAGCAAAACGCAGAGAATAGAATAATCTGATCAAACCCATTTAAAAGACTATACAGTATTAGAAATCCCTCAATTAATCATCAGGTTAAATTAGAAGATCAAATAATTATCTCAAAGGATGCCAAAAGGAGATATTGGATACAAAATAATTTCCTATTGACCCTAAAAATGGAAGAAAATCAGTATGTTTGTGTATTTCCTTTATCCCACAAAAAATTTGAGATAGCTTATATAAAATACATAAATACATACAGAATACATAAAATAAAATTCAAATAATAGAAAATTAAGGTAAGATTTTGTAATCATAAGGAACCCAGCCAGGGAAGAGAAAGTGACTTTCTTTACTCAGTGGCAGTGCAAATTCAGCTGGCAGTGCGACTTGAAAGTGTGCGCAGTGGTCCTCCTCCCCATGTCCATGGTTGTGATTTCTGCAGTTGCAGTTACCTGCAGTCACAGTGGTTCAAACATAGTAAATGGAAAATTCCAGAAACAGTTATTTAAATTGTTTTTTAAATTATTTTAAATTGCAAGCCATTCCAAGTAGTGTGATGATATCTCTCTTAGTCCCACTCTTTCCCACTCAGGGTGTGAATCATCCCTTTGTCTAGAATATCCCCGCTGTATGGGCTCCCCGCCTGTTAGTCGCCTATTTTCTGAATTAGTCTCTTCTCACACTGCTATAAAGAAATACCTGAACCTGGGTAATTTATGGGGAAAAGAGGTTTAATTGACTCTCAGTTCCACAGGCTGCACAGGAGGCATGGCTGGGGAGGCCTCAGGAAACTTACAATCATGGTGAAAAGGCAAAGGGGAAACAAACACCTTCTTCCCATGGTGGCAGGAGAGAGAGAGAGAACAGGGAGGTGCTACACACTTTTAAACAACCAGGTCTCATGAGAACTTACTCATCACAAGAACAGCAAGGGGGAAATCTGCCCCCATGATCCAGTCATCTCCCACCAGGTCCCTCCCCCAACATTGGGAATTGAAGTTTGACTTGAAATTTGGGTGGGGACACAGAGCCAAACCATACCACCTAGTATCCATCCTGGTCATCAGACTGACTGTTACAGTGTCACAGTGCTTGTGTTCAAGCAGAACTTATTTTACTTCGTAATAGCCCCAAAGTGCAAGAGTAGTGATGCTGGTGTATTGTAATAATTGTTCTATTTTATTAGTTATTGCTAACTTCCTCATATTTTATTAGTTATTGCTAACTTTATCATAGGTATGTGATGTAGGAAAAGCATGTAGTGTGTATGTGTATGTATATATAGATATGTGTGTGTATGTGTGTGTATGTGTATATGTGTGTGTATGTGTATATATATGTGTGTGTGTATGTGCATATGTATGTGTGTGTGTGTGTGTGTATATATATATACATATATATGTAGGATCTGGTACTATCTGTGATTTCAGGCATCCACTTATGCTCATGGAAGGTATTCCCTGCACATAAGGGCACTACAATGTGAAACTTTTTCCTGGAAATCAAGAACAAGATTGTATGTGATCACCAATATTATTTTTCTCCTATTGGAAGAAGGAAAGTTGTCTGCTCATAATTTCTTCTATGCCTAGAAGATTCTGTGAGAATTTAAACTATTAAATGAATAGCCCAGTAAAATGGCTGAATATAAGACTAATATACAAAACTGAAGAGTCTTTCTATATTAGAGCTATAACCAATTAGAAAAATACTAGAGGGAAAATCCCATTCACAATTGTAACAAAGATAAATAATAACTTTGTCCATACCCATTTTTAAAAATTCATTCCTGTATTTGAAAAAATAAGTTTTGGAATATGGACAATGAATTAAAGTGTTCAGCATTTTAGAATGAGAAGACAGACGTCTTTCCTAATCTAATCTGTGGCTGTCATCCTAGTGAAACCTGAACAGAGGAACTGAAGTTAGAAGATATGAAAACAAATGTGCAATAATGAGACAGTGGGCCATGGCTGGAGGACAGCAATCTGTGTGTCATTACTGATTGCCCACTGTGCTCCAGACCAGACACGGAGCTCGGAGGCTTTCTGTATTTCATCTCACTTCATTTTCACACCAGCCGTAGGAGGTAGATACCATCCTCCCCTTTTAAGATGAGAAAACTGAGTCTTGCCTGAGTTCTATTAAATGACAGAACCAAGATTCAAAGCTAAATACATCTAATTTCAAAGCTCTAAAAAGGTACAAAAAAGCAACACATCACATAGATTGACCTCAGGCAGAGTCCATTATGTGTAATCTATGAATATATATGTATTTATATTTGTGTGTTTTATATAATACAGTATACATTCTTTTTAAAAAAAAATAATAAAGGCGGGTCCTGCTCTGTCGCCCAGGCTGGAGTACAGTGGTGCAATCATGGCTTATTGCAGCCTCAAATTCCTTGGGCTCAAGTGATCCTCCCTCCTCAGCCTCCTGAGTAGCTGGTACCACAGGCACTCACCACAGCACCTGGCTAATTTTTTATTTTTTTTAGAGACAGGGTCTCACTATGTTAGCCAGGCTGGTCTGGAACTCCTGACATCAAGGTATCCTCCTGCTTCCACCTCCCAAAGTGCTGGGATTACGGCATGAGCCGTCATGCCTGGCCCATTATACATTCTTAAAGAGGACTCACAAGTCAATGTAAAAGGGAAATATTATTTAATATTTAATAAATTTTGTGAGACTAGGATAACAGTTTGACAGAGTCTATTTAGAACCTTATTGTGTATAGTTCACAAAGAGAAAAGTTGATGCACTAAAGAGTTAAAGTTTTTTAATTATAAAATTCTATACAGAAATAGAATTAAACCAAATTCTGATGAGAGAACTTTCTCAGAATTTGAATAAAAGAAATAACAAAATAACTGATTAATAGATATAACTATATAAGCTACATTCTGTATGTCAGAAGTTCCCAGAATAAAAAGGCAACTAGAATACTGAGAAAGTATTTTGTCCTCAAACAACACATTAAAATTTTATATATTTTTATATAAAGAGCTCATTATCATTAAATCAATAGGAAAAACACTACAAACTCAATAAAAACAGGTAGAAAAGATGGCAGATCAATCATAAAATAGAAAATAGAAATTTTATAAATGAATGTCTGGAAAGGTATTTATTATAACTAGTAACTTAACAAATGCAAACTTTTTTGAAAGAAAAAAATGATATACCCTTTTGTCTATCAAAGTCACAATAAAAAATACATAAACACTTGGTGTAACGTGCATCTACTGCAGGTAATGGTGCTCATTGGTTCCTAGTTTTTGGACATTAACTTGATGATGTGAATCAGGTACCTTAAATTTTTTCTTATCTTTTAATGAGAGCAAGAGAAAGAAAGTGAGAGAAATATTTTCACAGTGCTATTTACTGAAAGTAGCCCAAATATCAAGGGGTTGGGGCCACACAGTCACTTTGAGTATCGCGTCACCTGTGAGTCTGCTGTATCACATAGGGGCTTAGAGCACTCCTCAGACAGAGCTGGGTTTAAATTCTGGATATCATTTCACATTGTACATGGCCTAAGGCAATAGCCTAACCTCTCTGCACTTGAATTTACTCGTAATATTAGAATGTACCACCTAAGAGTATATAAGTGAAATAATGCATGTAAAAATTACCACTTAGCATGTGGTAATTTTAGCTATCTCATACCAGTCAGAATGGCGATTATCAAATGTCAATTAATGGCGATTATTAGTCAAGAAACAACAGATGCTGGTGAGGCTGTAGAGAGGAACACTTAAACTTTTGGCAGGAATGTATATTAGTTCAACCACTGTGGAAGACAGTGTGGTGATTCTTCAGAGACCTAGAACCAGAAATACCATTTGATCCAGCAATCCCATTACTAAATATATACCCCAAAGAATATAAATTGTTCTATTGTAAAGATACCTGCATATGTATGTTCATTGCAGCACTATTAACAATAGCAAAGACATGGAGTTGACCCAAATGCTCATCAATGATGGACTGGATTTAAAAAATGTGATGCATGTATACCATGGAATACTATGCAGCCATGAAACGAACGAGATCATGTCCTTTGCAGGGACTTGGATGGAGCTGGAAGCCATTATCCTCAGCAAACTCTCGCAGGAACAGAAAACCAAACACCACATGTTCTCACTTATAAGTGAGAGCTGAACAATGAGAACACATGGACACAGGAAGGAGAACAAGACACGCTGGGGCCTGAAGTAGGGGGGCAGGGAGAGCATCAGGATAAATAGCTACTGCATACTGGGCTTAATACACCATGTTACCTGTGTAACAACCTGCACATCCTACACATGTACCCCGGAACTTAAAATGAAATAAAATTACCACTTAGCGTATGTCATATATTAATAAAAAGCCTTGAATTAACTATTCATATGCTACCATTAATTGTAATTAACAGACATAATTATTATAAACTGGTATTAGTGATATATCCTAATTATAATTAATAGTATGTATATTACATGTAATATAACTAATAATGTATCATATAAGTTAATTAGTAATTAATGGTAGCAAATTTTAATAACTACCTGTCTAAGTAAATCAGAGACTGAATCAGCCAAATTCTTGGGGGCTAACTAATCAAAGCTACCCTCTGATTTAACTGCTGACAGCTGACCGCTTCATCGTGACCACCCACTCCTTCATCCCACAGTGGCAGGACGTCGGCTTTCTCTAATTACAGTTGTGAATTGTCAGCTACTCTGGCTATCTGAGCACCTACATGAATGCAAGTATTGGTGGCATAATACAGTAATTTAGTCATTCCCCACATTCAATAGAACCTACTTTAAAGTAGGAAACTCTTCTTTAGATTACTATATTTAGCTTATTTCATGTACTACTGTTGTAGTTGCACTATGAAATAGTTCAGTTATTTACCATTGTAATTTTACTAGTTTGTGGTGCGTTGGTTTTGATCAATCTGTAACAAAGATTGAGCTCCCTCTTCAGAACGCAGTGTGCTAAGTTATGGGGCAAGTTTTGATCTAGAGGCCTGGGTTTGAGGAAGAAAACAAGAAGGAAAAAGGAGAGCATGTGGGAGCCTCAAGCTTATCCTCAAAAGATATGTGAGTTCATGATTAAGTTTGAAACTAAGATTTTGTTTGTAGACTTTCATGAGAAAAGCCAAAGAAGTTAGGCTATTTGGAGGATTTCAATTATGTTTTCAAGAACTCCTATTTGGGTTTCTGAAAAAGAGCCTAAAACTGGTTTGGTGGTTTCAGCGGTGTATTTGAAACTCTGTTCATTTGTTAAGAGGGAGAATTCTGTTTGGACTGATTAACCTACTCGCAGATACTGTTCCTTTATCATCTATGTCTGTTGATTAATTCATTATGTAATCCTATCCTTTAATCACACCACACAGAAAATTTACCTAAAGAATACGGGAAAAAAATGTATTGAATTTTTCTCTCTGTTAAGACAGGGAAATAATGTGGTGTGAAATTCCAAGGTAGGCTCTGCAAGTGAGACAACACTTTTTGTGACCTATTAACCATGTTCATTTTCAAATGTGCTATCTGATTCCTATTTTCCTTTCTATTAAACATTTCAACTAGTAATTCTGAAAATTTAAAGCGTGATGAATTTAAAGCTCTGTGTAATGGTGTATATTTTTAAAGGAATTATCTTGAATAATTTCGTCTCATAGGCATGCACTGTGGCAGATGTTTGCAAATCTTGGTTTAAAACTGATTGAAGTATTTTAAGAAAACTGAAATAATGTCAGCGGTAAAATTTATTTTACCAAGTGCAGATGTAAGACATCAAGTTCTCAGACTGATGGCAGAATTAACAAAAAACACCATCTGGTTCAATAATTATCTGAAAATACCCATATTCTTGGATTTGTTTAATACCACTTAGTTCCCAGCTTTATTTTATCTGAGTTTGCACACCAACCAGACTAGGTTGTACAAAACGAAGACTATTTCCATCTGATCATTTAAAAAAATGTGTGTTTGCATGAATAATGAATCTTTGAATTGTTACTAAACAAGCAAATTATTTGCGTATGTGTCACATCGGTTATCAAGTTTGCACATGTGACAGCTTCAACAGCCGTCACGTAAAATGCATAGAGCTTGTAACCATATGTTTTTGCTTGACAAAAAGCTAAAACTCAAGATCAATTTTCAATATGGAATGCACAAATTAACACTTTAAAATGCACCACAATATGTACAGCTTGGCAAAATTTGCAGAAATAGCACGTTTCTAGATATTAACTGATATCTTTGGATTCGACCTTAAGGTATTCAATCATTTTGATTAAAAGACTGATTTCTCATAAAACCACAGTCTGTTGGAGGCGCAAAGCCAATGACATTTGAGCATTCATATATTTTCATAAACTTTGAACAATGTCAGTGAGACACCTCTTCAATCTTGGCCACACAACAGCAGGGTATTCAATCTTTCTTTAGCTTAAGACAGAAAATTTGAATATCAGCATAGGGTTATAAATGTGGCAGCTCACGTGGTGTGCTCATGTTGATTTTGGAGGAGCAGATCTGTGCAATGTGTACAACATTTCACTTCACACTCTTCACCACTAGTTTCCTTTCCCTTCCCACCTTTTCCCCACCACCTCTCCCCAAAAGGCATTATATGAAAGCATTTTGCTTGTGTGTTATAAAAGCAATTCCTTTGAAGAGTTTGTTTGGTATGGGGGAACAAAGAGCTGGCTTCTCCTAATGCTACTTGTGGCACTTAGAATAGTATGATGATACAGATGCCTTGATGTTTCTTCAGCTTTTTCACCCTTTGAACATAGTAATTAGTCATTACGCTGCCAAGTGTGCCTCTTCCCCTTTGGCCTCCTAAATGAGATCTTACCAAAACCTGGATGTTCTTCAAATACTTCTTTTTTTAGTTGTGTTCAGTGAAGAGTGATTATCCTATATGGTTGGTGAGATCTGTAAGGTTTTCAGTTTGTTATAAATAACACGGCGTTAATTGTATCAACATCCACTATGTAGAAAGTGTCTCTCACTTTAGAGTGTTGTCTTGCAGGCAGCTTGGGCAAAAACCAGATGGGCTGTGAGGGGAAGATGAGCACTTCTGTCTTGCCTAAACAGAAAATGCAACAATATTCTGTTAAGAGACGACGACAAAGGCACTTTTTAATATATTGTAATATACAACAGATGCCCAAAAATGTTTACCTGAAATCGCTTTAATCTTGCTAATCTCCACATTGAGTGTGTCCTAATATTAGAATGAAAAGCATTACTAGTACTCATAGACAAAGATAATAAACTATTGAAAATTTAGCATCAACTGGCATAATCCCACAGAATTCCTTTATAACAAAATCTTCTGAGTCATGGATAATAATCCAGATTTTTGAATTTCTTGTTATTTGCACACATCTCATCCCCTGAAGAATATCAAGTGAAAATTCTGCATTGGTAGGGTAGAATCCATTAGTAATACCATATCAGAAGACATAGCTGTTAATTGCATCCATAATTTCAATAAAGCTTGCTATATGAAACACAGGAATAAACAATTGTATGAATTTGGAACTCTTTCAAACTGGTACAGCTTGATTCAGTAACCCATTGATCCAAGATATTTTCAGTGACCAGCAACTCTTACAAACCATTTGGAAACGCAGTTCAAGAGGTAGTGATGTTGATTCTGCTGCTGTTGTTTCCAAATAACTGCCGTGTTTATTAATGGTATGTGATTGGCCACATGCACACCTCAGTAAATACTTTGAGCATAGATGATACCTGATGATGAAAGGATTTCCTTCCCTAAGTCGATGACTGCTTCTTCAGAACCTCGTGCTCTCAGCCCTGATCAAGTTGAGCTACAGTGGTTCATCCATTAACTCAACAGACATTTGTGGAGCATCAGCTGGGTGTCAGTCCCTGTGTGAAGTACAGGACTACATCAGTAAACAGTGTCATCCTGCCCTCACAGAGCTTGCATTCTACATATGAATAGGTGTAAAATAACTGCAAGTTACAAGGCCATGAGTCAAAGAAAGCAGTATGTGGCCTGCGATGGAGAGTCACAGACACTCGTGCAGGAACTGGGGGCTGTATTGTACCTTCATTCTGGAAGTGCTGTCTGAGGAAGACAGGGAACAAGCTGTTCACGGAGATGAGAGCTTGAAAGCGTTTCAGACAAAAGCGACTGAGCACAGAGACCTTTGCAGAGAGAGCCGTGCATCACACTCAAGGCAGTAAGTGAGCCAACCAGCGTGGCCAAAAGGAGGCAAGGAAGAGGGTGGTGCATAGGCAATGGGAAGAGCTGTGGGTTTTCATCCCTGGGATTCCAAAAACAAATTTTAATTTTAAGAATTTACCTTTTTCTCCTTCATGGAGGATGGTTTGGGAGGACCGAAGGTAGGATTAGGAGACTAGTTGGGAGATACTGGCTGCGATCAGGATGACAGAGATACAGGTGGTCTAGGCTAAGGGTGTAGCCATGGAGATAGTGCAAACAGTAGGATGCAGGATACATTTTGGAGATAGAGGTGGTGGAACTTGTTAGTGGGTTGGATGTGGAAGGTAGGGAGCGTTGGTCAATGAGGAAGGACTACTAAGTTTCCATCTCGAGCTATGTGCAAGTGTTGTTGCCATCTGATCTCTAATTCTCTGATTTGGGGCAAACAGCAGATTTAGGAGGAGGTCATCTTAGGAGGGAGTGTGAGGAGAGACAAGAGAGGATTCAAAGTTCAAGGTGAGACAGAGGCTGGTGGCAGCACAGGAGTACAAGAAGGAGTAGTCAGTGAGACTGAAGGAAATGAGAGGGAGCAGTATAAAAGAAGTGAAGGAAACAGTGGGCTTCCAGAAGAAAAAGATGGTCAGCTGTAGCTACTGCCCACGAGACGTGGTCAGAATGAGCCTGTACTTTCCACACCTCCTTCCTGTAGAACCCGTGACAGAACACGCTGCTGCACCGCACTGTGGCAATGGTAACGTGAGCACAAGGCAGTGGTAGCAGAGATGTGATGAGCAGTTCTGTCTGTCCTGCCCTCTGCTGGGCCACTGCAGTCCTGGAAGATTCCAATTTTGAGTATTTACTCATTCAAAAAGCTGTGTTTTCTTTATAAAACATGAACGCTCATTAAACTACATATTTCTAGGACTTACTCTGGGAATTCTTAGGGCAGGGCCCTGTATCAGTTTGCGAGAGCTGCCGTAACAAAACACCATGGGCTGGGCGGCTTAAACAACAGACATTATTTGCTCACGGTTTTGGAGGCTACCAGTTTGAGACCAAGGTGTTGGGCAGGACTGGCTTCTTCTGAGTCCTCTCTCCTTGGCTGGTGGATGACTGTCTTCCCTGTGTCCTCACGTGGCCTTCTGTCTTGTGTCCTATGCATTGATCTCCATCTGTAAGGACCCTGGTCACGCTGGATTAGGGCCCACTCTGAATGACCTCATTTCACCTTAGCGACCTCTTTAAAGGCCCTGTCTTCAAAGACAGTTAAATGCCGAGGTACTGGGTGTTAGGACTTCAACATAGGATTTTGAGGGGACACATTTCAGCTCCCAACAGACTTAAAATATAAGTTAAACAAATACCTCTAAGTGACTCTGATGCCATTGGGCCTCAGACCAACTTTTAGAAACACTGAACTTCAATGTGCAGGAATTCCGCTAGGTACTGAGATAGAAGGGCAGGGTGTGGGCCTGCCCTCGAGAGGTGAGTACTGCTACAGGAACAATACGAGAACCCAAGAGATTACAAGCCTCTGTGCCTTCGAGGGTGTATGCTCCTGTGTCATATAGACATACGTTGTTCAAGCTGTCCCATCCTATCTTTACATTTGTGTCTGTCTCCTGAAGTAGGCAGAAGGAGGGCTCTGCATCTGCGAACATGGATGATTTATACGTGATGCACCCATCTCCTACATTAGACTTCACTTTTAGATCAGACACTTTATTTTGTTAGAATAGCTGAAAATCTGTATCGGGATATTCTGCCAACAGAATATCCTTCTGCTGTATGTTCAGGTGCCTTTGTTGTAGTCACGAATAAAATTAGCACTGCTAACATCTCAGATATCAGAATAAAGACTGGCCCTTTTATCTAAATGCACATAATATAGGGTTTCTTTTAGTTTGACTGGAAAATTCATTGCCAAAATTTCATGCTTTCCATGTTCTCCTTGTTCGTTCGTATACGCACATGTACAAATGCACGCAAGTGAATGAGGTAAAGTTCAGAAGATGCTGCCATAGAACTGTTGCCCTTCAAAAGATAGGAATTCTGAAACAGTGTGTTATGTTATTACAGCTCAGGCGCTATTTATTGTGAATGTTTTATATAGCCTAGTTAACCTCTTTTTACATTAACCCAGAAGCAGTGGCATGTTCAGTTTTGTTCCAGAGAGCAGGAGTTATCAAGACTCGTCTTATACTCCTGGATCTCTTCTCTCTCCACTAAGGAAGTGCTAGTAGCTGGTAGCTGTTTGTCAGGGCAGGCTGGGTGTTCGTTCTCATTGCACAGATTCCATGTCACCTTGGGCATGGGATGGGGGAGCACGCTCACCACCTTCATTCAGGGCAGAGTGTGTGTGCACGTGTGTGTGTGTGTGTGCGTGTGTGTGCGTGCCTGTGTGTGGGGGTGTGTGTGTGTGTGTGTGTGTGCCTGCGTGTGTGCACCTATGTGTGTGGGGGAGTGTGTGTGCGTGGGTGTGCCTGTGTGTGTGTGGGTGTGCACGTGTGTGTGCGCGTGTGCGTGTGTGTGCGTGCCTGTGTGTGTGGGTGTGTGTGTGTGGTTGTGTGTGGGAGTGTGCCTGCGTGTGTGCGCCTATGTGTGTGTGGGGGGGTGTGTGTGCGTGGGTGTGCCTGTGTGTGTGTGGGTGTGTGTGCATGTGCCTGCGTGTGTGCGCCGGTGTGTGCATGGGTGTGCATGTGCCTGCGTGTGTGCGCCGGTGTGTGCATGGGTGTGCCTGCGTGTGTGCGCCTGTGTGTGGGTGTGTGTGCATGGGTGTGCCTGCGTGTGCGCCTGTGTGTGTGTGTGTGCGCGCGCGCGCACGCGTGGGTGTGCCTGTGTGTGTGTGTGGGTGCGCCTGCGTGTGTGTGCGCGCCTGTGTGTGTGTGCGTGGGTGTACTTGCGTCTGCGCCTATGTGTGTGTGTGTGGGTGTGCATGGGTGTGCTTGTGTGTGTGCTCCTGTGTGTGGGGGTGTGCGTGGGTGTGCTTGCGTGTGTGCGCCTATGTGTGGGGGTGTGCGTGGGTGTGCCTGCATATGTGTGCACCGGGGTGTGTGTGTGGGTGTGTGTGCATGGGTGTGCCTGCGTGTGTGCGCCTGTGTGTGTGTGTGTGCACGCGCACGTGTGGTTGCGTGTGTGCGCCTGTGTGGGTGTGTGTGCATGGGTGTGCCTGCGTGTGTGCGCCTGTGTGTGTGGGGGTGTGTGTGCGTGGGTGTGCCTGCGTGTGTGTGCACAGGGCATGCGCAGGGGCAGGAAGTGCTTCATTTCTTCAGCTCGTGCAGGTGCTAGTTGTAGCATGTGACTTATTGCTGGTCTCTGTGGTTTGCTGCATTTTTTTGCAAACCATTGTCAACATGCATGAGTACAGTGAACGGATGGATGTCTTAGAATGTCATACAACTGCAATTGTGGTGACAAGAAATAGCTTCAAACTCAAAGTCCATAGGAAAACAGAAAAATTAAGGATAAATTCTTGCAACAGAGGCTGCTTCGCTTCAGAAACATTATGAAGAACGTGTGTTGTGTCCAATCATGAGCATTACATTAACAATATGGGGAAGAGTTTTCATGTAAGTGTGTGCAAATGGCAACAAGAAAATATTAAAGAGCTTTTGCTAAGTGTATATAGTCCAATTAAGAGTTATATAAAACAAGTTTTCCTGGGAGAAAAGTTCATTTCAAAGGTCACATGATCTTTGGGGCTGGGTGGTCATAGAGTATTAAAAGAAAAAACATGATCATACCAAGTTTATTCATCTGCCTGAATTGTGAATTTTCACACTGGAAATTTAAAAATTTTAATCCATGAACTTCACTGGATTTAATAGCTCCCAGTAACAATCAGAGCTATACATTAGATTTCACTTCTATCAGTTGAAAGGTATTATACATTATTATTATACATTATTATCTAAAGGATTGAGATTATATCTCCATAAATCACATTGTGGATTAAATTACGGCTTTCACAGATTCTGTCTGAAATATAATTCAGAATTATCTGCAGAATTTGGTTTGCTTTTAAAATGTGAATTGTTGGAGAAATGAACTGGTAGCCTGGGAATTATTATACATGCCACATTTCTTGAATTTCTGCAGGCTGATAAGGTATTGAAAAAGAAATGCTTTAGAAGTATATTCAGTGCAGCAAACTTACTTTTGACTGTGTGCTGTTGGCCAGGTGACATACTAGAGGCCACATAAGTGCAAGGAAGAGCAGTCTTTGCCCTCAGGGGCTCGCCTGGAGGTAGTGGCCACAGAAGGCATTTAGGAGTGGCAGGACCCATGCTGGGCGTGCTTGAGACCCACTCTCATTTTAACAGAGTAGGGAAGGCCTTCCGAGAAGACCCTGGGGTAGGAAGAGCCCTGCCTAACGGGCCCCAGCCCCTACCCTGCTGCTGTCTAAGGGAGATTTTACCACCCTCTCCATTCTCTACCCCCCGTGTTGTGTTCCCAAACGTGACAACTCACCCACTGGAGTGACTGCATGCCAGAAAAGCAGGGCTTTCTACACTGAGTCCCACTAAAGCACAATGACTTCCCAGTCATTAATAAATCCTGTTTATTCAAGGTCAGTTTATAACCCTCTTGGGCCATGGGTGTTTGCAGACCTGAAAGGTGGCATGCCCCCACACACATAGCAGCAGGTGTCATTCCCCCATACACATAGCAGCAGTTCACTCACCTGTAAAACCTCACACTCATGTAATAACAACACAGATTGCAGACCTCATAATCACCTGTAAAGGGCCAGGGGAGCTGATTAATAAGGGGAGTTCAGCTTCCTGTCCTAGTCAATAATATAATGGTCATCATATTTAAAATAGCTTCAGGTAAAAGGAAAACAATCATTAAAGTGATAATGCAATGAGGTAATAGAATCACTGGATTTCAATAATATCCATTTTCTATTCTTTTAACTGATTTTTTGCATGAACTAATCCTTTACTGGTTCTGAATAGTTTTCCTTACCTTTTACCCGTGAAAGAGAAAATGGGTCATTTTTTTTATATAAAGGACATTGACAGTCTTTAGAGTGTGAGGAAAATTGATCAAAATATTAATTAGACTTTTGTTTTGCTAGTTTGCATTAGCCAGATGGAGTTCTGATCTTTAACAGCGCCATGACTCATGAAACTGCTTGTGTACTAAATGCCATTATTAACACAACAGTAGTTTTCAGCAGTTGGTAATTATTGGCATAATTAAACATTTATCAAGAAATGAGTATTTATCATTCATTAAACTTTCATTAAAAATCCATCTTAGCACAGGCTAGATTAGCCAGTGATTTTCAAGTGGTAACTTCTTAACTTCTGGCAGGAATATGGAGCATTTTCATAATAACCAAAGTTGTACACAAGGTAATGTTCCAGGAACTGTGGGCAATTACAGGATTTCAGATTCATTTTGTATTAAGTGTTTTTTGAGACTTGGACCCAGAGTGAGAAAGGTACTTGGCAATATTCTTTAGGGTTTACAGCACTTGGCAATTTTTAGCAGCTGATCCAGGAAAACATGTTACCCTTGGCAAAGAAAAGTTACTGCTAAGCAAGCTCTAAGATATTTACATAATTTAAATTCCCCAAAACATGGAGTGTTTACATAGTTTAGGGCATGAAACTTTCTATCGTAAATAGAAGCCAGAATAGAAGTAGAGAACAACGGAATCACACTCTAAACGCCTGGACCCGAGTGCTCTCCCCACACTGAGGGGCTGGTTTTCTTCTCGTTCCCCTGCCACACTAAGGCTGTCTGTCAAACAAGCTTTTCCATGTCACACAGAATGTGTCACTTGATGCACAATCAGACTGCGATCTGGGGGCTGTTCCGATGTGTTGACTTGCTTAGATAACACAGTTGCTTCCCAGAATTAAGGGATAAATAGTGTCGAACTTGACACTCAGGGAATTTCACCTGCTGGCTGCCCTCAGCTCCTTCATCCCGAGTTCCCTGCTTTTCTGTGTTGACTGTGCACTGCCCACAGCTGTCCACTTTGACTCTCCACAGACCATTTGATGTTATTATGCTTTTGTTGTGTTCAAAAGTTGAAATCTCTTGACATATTAACCTTATAGCCCACCAACCTTCTTCTGTCTTCTCTCGACTCTAAGGTAGGTGTACAGTGCCCTGTGGTTTGGACTGGCTGCACGATCAGAGTTTTCCCCCTGCCCACTAACTGGAAAGCTTCATACACATTTAGCATACTGGGTGTCCTCACCAGGAAGAGACATGAGGGGAAGATAGTATTAGATAACTAAGAGTGTTCAGAATGGGGGGAAGATAGCATTAGATAACTAAGAGTGCTCGGAATGGGGGAAGATAGTATTAGATAACTAAGTGTGCTCAGAATGGGGGAAGATAGTATTAGATAACTAAGTGTGCTCGGAATGGGGGGAAGACAGTATTAGATAACTAAGAGTGCTCGGAATTGGGGGAAGATAGTATTAGATAACTAAGTGTGCTCGGAATGGGGGAAGATAGTATTAGATAACTAAGAGTGCTCGGAATGGGGGAAGGTAGTATTAGATAACTAAGAGTGTTCAGAATTGGGGGAAGATAGTATTAGATAACTAAGAGTGCTCGGAATGGGGGGAAGATAGCGTTAGATAACTAAGAGTGCTCGGAATGGGGGAAGACAGTATTAGATAACTAAGAGTGCTCGGAATGGGGGGAAGACCGTATTAGATAACTAAGCGTGCTCCGAATGAGGGGAAGACAGTATTAGATAACTAAGAGTGCTCGGAATGGGGGGAAGATAGTATTAGATAACTAAGAGTGCTCGGAATGGGGGGAAGATAGTATTAGATAACTAAGAGTGCTCGGAATGGGGGGAAGATAGTATTAGATAACTAAGAGTGCTCGGAATGGGGGAAGATAGTATTAGATAACTAAGAGTGCTCGGAATGGGGGGAAGATAGTATTAGATAACTAAGTGTGCTCGGAATGGGGGGAAGATAGTATTAGATAACTAAGAGTGCTCGGAATGGGGGAAGATAGTATTAGATAACTAAGTGTGCTCGGAATGGGGGGAAGATAGTATTAGATAACTAAGAGTGCTCGGAATTGGGGGAAGACTGTATTAGATAACTAAGAGTGCTTGGAATGGGAGGAAGATAGTATTAGATAACTAAGCGTGCTCAAAATAGGGGGAAGATAGTATTAGATAACTAAGTGTACTCGGAATGGGGGGAAGATAGTATTAGATAACTAAGAGTGCTCCGAATTGGGGGAAGACCGTATTAGATAACTAAGAGTGCTCGGAATGGGGGGAAGACCGTATTAGATAACTAAGAGTGCTCGGAATGGGGGGAAGATAGTATTAGATAGATAACTAAGTGTGCTCAGAATGGGGGGAAGATAGTATTAGATAACTAAGAGTGCTCGGAATGGGGAAAGATAGTATTAGATAACTAAGAGTGTTCAGAATGGAGGGAAGATAGCATTAGATAACTAAGAGTGCTCGGAATGGGGGGAAGACCGTATTAGATAACTAAGAGTGCTCGGAATGGGAGGAAGATGGTATTAGATAACTAAGAGTGCTCGGAATTGAAGGAAGATAGTATTAGATAACTAAGAGTGCTCGGAATTGAAGGAAGATAGTATTAGATAACTAAGAGTGCTCGGAATGGGAGGAAGATAGTATTAGATAACTAAGAGTGCTCGGAATGGGAGGAAGATAGTATTAGATAACTAAGCGTGCTCAGAATAGGGGGAAGATAGTATTAGATAATTAAGTGTACTCGGAATGGGGGAAGACAGTATTAGATAACTAAGAGTGCTTGGAATGGGGGGAAGATAGTATTAGATAACTAAGAGTGCTCGGAATTGAAGGAAGATAGTATTAGATAACTAAGAGTGCTCGGAATGGGAGGAAGATAGTATTAGATAACTAAGCGTGCTCAGAATAGGGGGAAGATAGTATTAGATAATTAAGTGTACTCGGAATGGGGGGAAGACAGTATTAGATAACTAAGAGTGCTCGGAATGGGGGGAAGATAGTATTAGATAACTAAGAGTGCTCGGAATGGGGGTAAGATAGTATTAGATAGATAACTAAGTGTGCTCGGAATGGGGGGATGATAGTATTAGATAACTAAGAGTGCTCGGAAAGCCTCTCCACATATAGGCTAGTGCTTCAAATCTTGTTCTATATTCAGCAACTTCGTTTTTGTTTTCTCCTGGGCCAAAAATTTACTGTATCAGTGCTTTTATGTCACAAGAATGAATTGAATTTGTACCCTTTAGTACAAACAACAATAGACAGAGTGGTAACCTAGTGGAAAACAAATAGATACCCCGTCCCTTTTGGGGATTCAGAGAGGTTCAGAAAGATGGAGCTGACGGTGGAGAGGTGGCAGATAAAAAGAGGCCAAAGCAGGGAAGAATCCTGCGGTCATTTATTACCATGCCATCTTCATAGTGTTTGCTGAACCAAGGTGCAGAGTAATGATTCAGACAAATGACGTTAATCATCATAGCTGGCCCTTTGGCAAAAATGGAATACCTAGCATTGCAGCGGCAGACCTAATCAGATTCTCCAAAACTTGCCTCAGAAGGAGAGAATTTCCTGTCTTCAGTTTTTCTGTCAATGGCTTCCTGTGGGATATATCATCTTTAAAAGAAACAGAGTGATAAGAAATTGTGCCCTCTTCCCTTCTCCTTTCCCTGACCCTCTGAAAAATAATCGCATTAAAGTTTATGATTTATATTTATAGTGAAAATGTATTATTTTTATATTTTCTTCATATTTATCTAATGTGATAAGATGGCAAGAGGTATAATGACTAGTCAAGTCATATTTTCCATAATCCTGATAATCAGAGTTTATCTTTACTTTCTTGGAAACTATTTTAAATGGCCTTGTGCATCATGAAACCAAGCTGTGTTATACACACATATCAGCGTTCTGTAATTCTACTCTACACACTGTGAAAACATATGTAGATCTGATCAGAGGTTGACTGATGGTTAAGCATATTCTCAGTGCATTTGGTAAGTATCTATTCAAAGAGTATATTTAATGTCTTTTCTTGGTCTTTGATCTATACTAAAATAATTTCATTTCTCTTTTCTCTGTGTTGGTTTTTTTTTTTTTTTAAATCAGGTTTCATTGGTAGGATGTAGTGATTATTTTTTGTGGGTACAAGGTCAGTAACAAAACCAAAAAATGGTTTAGTTCTAAATATTTTCAGATTTATTAATTAGGTACATTTTGTCATCATTTTATCACACATACTTTGGTGCTTAGATACTTGGCACATAATGCTATTGTGTAGAAGAGAAAACAATTTAGAGTTTCAGTCATACATCATCTCTGGGGGAAAATTAAGTTGATATGTGGGACGTTAATGTATACACTTTAGATTTCTTGCTTGATTTGCTGTTTTCTTCTTCATAACTCTAGGTAAACAGTTTGTGCTGCCATTTAATGCACAGGTTAAGTGTAGTTGCAGGCTATTATCCATCATTAAAGTAAGTACATAATATTCACTCATGGAAGAAAGAAGATTTTCACTTATAGCTGCTTGGACATTTCATTTGTCATCTAATACAGCACTGAAAAAATTAGTTGTGGCAGCTCTCATGTAATTTATAGCTGAATGCCATGAAATTAAGCAGTGAGCACACCATTTTGGCTGATGAGTGTGCATGTGTTTTGCATCTTCCCATTCCAATGACAGATTTGGCAGAAACACAGTGCTGGCCATTCAAAAGTTTGTATGTGTTACCCTGCTTTCATTACCCTTTCACCAAACACAGGATTCATCTTTGAACACAGAGCTTCTTTTAACAATTATGAGAAAGTGAGACACCTGTTAGAGTCCAGAAATGACATCAGGCCATCTCCCATCATTCCATCATTTTATTACGATACTTCTACCTCTCATATCAGGAAACAAAGCAAATAACGGTTTAGTGATGATGATTGATATTCAGTATGGCAAATGGAATAGGTAGATACCAATAGAATGGACCTCAGGGCCTCATTCTCTATATCTGGTCAATAACCAATATATTACTAATCACATCCGATAAACAGAATACTAGAAATGTGTATTTTTATCTGCCAGCCAGCAGGCATGGAATAATGTTTTTAAAGGTGAGAAACTGCCATGCACAGGAAGGAGCAGTGACTGATACATCCTGCAGCTAGAGCTTCTGTGCATTACAGCTAGACAGCTCGTCCCAGTGAAATCTCATGTGTATCTGATTACCAATGGGCGTCGCGTCCACCTCGCCTCTGGAATACATTGCAAATGCCAGTTCTTGACTTCTGAGGATTCTGTTAGCTGAGATATCTTGTGATAGGGAGAGGTATCACAGTAGAATAGGATCTATAGGTATTAGTGTCAAGAAGAATAATGTCTTGCTTGCCCTTTCTCCTGGGTTATTGCATAGGTTATACAAAGATTGGGATGAGTTAATAGAAAACAAAGAAACCAGAGGTGGCAGGAATGGGTGAGAGGTGGGGGAAGCCACAACATTGCAGAAATACATGACTTCTGCTGGTGCCAAAAATAACATGTCTTTTTTTTCTCCCAAAGCAGTTGAATGCATAAAAGCACCTGATGTAATCATTATAGGCATCTTACACTGTGTAAAGCTGAGGCTTAACAGAGGATATTTATGCAAAAGTGATACTGAGAGTTCTGAAAACCCATTCTAAGTTTTAGCAAGAGCTTTTCAATCTTTGCAGATGTATTGCAGTAGTGATGAGCAAAATAGTATAATTCTTTGATTTCACTTTCACTGTGATTTACAAAAAATAAAACAATGTTCACAGGAAAAAAAAAAAAGTATGATTTAGGGATGGAGGGAAGTGTGACCTGACAGTCCCTGACTGAGCATGGTGCCCTCATTGTCTGTCTCACAGGAGAGAATTCATACCATTTGTTGTGAAACAACATACCTGAAAGAATCAGACCTACCTTGTTCACACCCAAGATGAGGAAAATGATTTATTGTCTGTCCCTTGAATTTCTCTGAGCATTCTGTCTAAACTTTAAAGGAGGATTACATTTGCGATTAAATCTTAACAAATGTTGTTTTAACTAGACTGCAATATGTGTTATTGACAACAAGCGACTTTTCTTCTCAAAATAACATTGATACTTAGGCATGCAGTTTACAAAAATGACAAGAAAGGGTGGTACTTTTTCCAAGGTGAATGTGAGTTGACTGATTAGCTGGTATTTTAACTTAGATTCTTGCAAATTACAGACATAAGAAACCCTGCAATTTGTATGTACTTTAGAAGTGAAAGCTTTAATCCCGTGATTCATGAAAGCAAAGTGGTAATAATTTAAGTACCATATTTTATTTATCCCTCAGAGTTGTCAACTGATACCAGAAGTATTTCCACTCTTTTGGGGTTGCTGCCTTTGGCCATCTAATTGCTTCTTAGGAAGGAAGAGGGAAATTGCTTCTAGAACTACGCGGATTGTCTTTGGCAGCGTTGAGCTGAGGCATCAATCAGTCCATCTGGGTAAAATCACAAGCTGACTCCGATATTGCTAAATATTTATACTGTCAAATACACACAGACATCCAGATGAAAAGAGGCATTCATTAGGAATTCTCCAGCTTGTCAGTTTAAAGATGTAGATTAGAGCAAAGCCTCCCACTATGGTACTGAGTGCTCAAGAAAAGTCTATATTTAGCCATTCTGAGCAATAAATATCATCATATTGCCTCATTTAGGTAAATAGAGAATAAATATTGTCAAGATGATCTAGAGATAATGTAAACAGATCCCTCTTCAGAGTCTGTGTTGCGGGGGAAATTCCAGGACAGTGATGTGCCGATGATGCTTTTTGGTTTAACCCTTTTTCTTAATCACACACCCCCTCCTCTTTTTGGTAGCAAAGATTGTGTTGCTGACAGACTAAGGGGAAAGATGAAGACAAAAACTTGGTGACCACAAAGGTGATTTCCAGTTATGTGAATTAGAACACTAATTAGTGCTGTGCTGCAGTATCGTCTCTATGGCACCAAAAGCTGCTGCCGCCGCCGAAAGTAAAGATACCTGCAGCAACACTGAAGTTCATTCCAGAGTTTCACGGAGCTAATGAAGCCCGTCCATCCATTACAGCTCAAAGGTTAAGACATTATTTTACAGTACACCAAGGTAATGCTCGTGCTGGAATTTCTTTCGTAGCACATTGTTCTGAGATAAGATTTTTCACACTGAGCATTTGCCACGGAAGACGGAGATCTGTACCTTGACACAGTTCCATTTCTGCACAGAAACTCGGCAGGCCCCTTGCATGACAGTTAGGCTCAAGTGTGTTCTGTATGAGCAGAGAATGTGTCCCTTCTCAGAGGGGCACGTGCTCATTGCTCTTCCCTGGTAATTGATAATCTTAGAAGTTATACTCATTGAGAATTTTAACTGATGTCGAAGTTTTAGTTAATTACACTAGATGATTTTTTTGAGATTAATAATTAACATCTCTCTTTATAACTAAATATCCATAATTAATCAGCAAATCATAACGTGAAGACTAATTAACTTCAAACTCAAATCTTAACAGAAAATCCATATTACTCTCCAACATCATTAATTACCAGAGTAATCAAAGTTATCCCTCATGGGATAAAACATAAAGCTTTGTGGGTTTATCAGCTAAGCTGTTAGCACAGAAGAATTTCCAGAGTAACTTCAAATGGCATTACCGATTACAAAATTGTTAGATTATTCAAACCCATGTTCATTGGCCACATGTTACATTGTCAATAAGCTGCTCCCAGGAGCTGGATGGGTAACCAGCAAAGCAGAAACTTCCCCATAGTGTCTGAGGTTTTTTTTTTCCATGGGAGGTGAATACAGCGATTTCTGGCAAGCAGGTAATTGGATTGACTATCTTTAAAACTACCTTGTACTCTTTTGTTTCTTAGCCTCACAGAATGCTAGTTAGCTAGTTTAAAATGGGTTAGCAGGAAGCCAAACTGTACACCTGACATTGTTCAGAAGGGGGAATATTTTATCAATAATAAAAAGTGTGAAATGTCATATCTAGCAATTATTAAGTGTTAGGGACAACGAAAAGGTGCTACTGTGTAAAGGAAGAGAAGCACCATGCAAGACCAAAAAATTAACATGGACGTCAAAAGACATGAAATGGGGCCAGTTTCTAAGAAACAGAATGACACCACCATTAACAATGGAAAAGTACATTTTCAGGGTTTCGTTTAGAAACTTAGGAGTTAAACGTGTATTTAAAATCCATGTTTCAATTATTGTATCACCTAATCTTCCAAGCATACACATGGAATACTGTTCCTTTGTGTGGCAGCTGTAAAAATCCTAAGCAGTTTTTACTGTCAAGAAAACTCTGAATAAATAGGGGCTGTTAACTTAGGCAGATATCTGAGGTTATTTGGTGGCAATCAAGAACTCTCAGCACTTCAACTAATGGGTTATGATCAGAAACTGTTCCTAATAGCCAGCTAGACGGATCTGAATATGAAGATTTCTATAATTTTGTTGTCAGCTTGTGATGTACTCTAGTGCTAATTATTTGGAACAATTATGTTTTCCTAATAACAAAAGAAGAAGCAGTGAATTAAGCAGGCTTACCTTCAGATCTTTAGATAACAGTTTAAATGCACTTGCCATTAAGAAATAACATTTCTTTTTGCCTTACGGAGCCCTAATTATTTAAGATGCTTGTCTTTTAAAATCTACTGCTTCCACTTCTTCTAAACCTGTTCGATGTGTCAGTTTACACTGATGATTTCAGTAACTAGTATTTTCTCAGTCTTAGGTTTATGCCTGTACCTCCATAGACTGCTTACTTCATTTAGTTATTCAAAAACCATAATTAGTGCAGTAATTAACATGTGGATCCTTCAAAAGAAGACTGCTAGAATCATGGGACGTGTCTCATCATTCTTACTGATGTGTGGATGATAAAGAGACTGAGACTGCTGTGACAACAGGACTTGTATTACTGCACAGTAACGGTGCTGCAGGGAAATTCAGACAGGACTTTGGTCCACAGAGCCCCAACGTTTGAAAAAAGTAATTATCCACACTGTTTCCATAATTCAGCTAGGTGTTATCCTGCATTTGCAGCTGTCAAATCATTTGTTTTAAATGTTTTTTTAAATATCTTATGAATACTTGAAAGTTTTGAGTTTTGCAGATTATCTCTCAGCCTATTTCTAAGCACAGGGGCCAAGCTTTTTTTTTTTTTTTTTTTTTTTTTTTAATCCATTGCAGAGTCTTTCCTGACAATTTATTTCAGGCATTTGATAGTAATTTGAGTTAATGCAGGTTATAGTTTCAAAATCATAGTCATAAAGAAAAGGCTCAATTTTATACATTTCCCTAGAGAATTTTTTTTTTGGTTCAATCTCAGTTTTCTCATAAGTGGAATTTCTTGTTTTCAAGCCATGGAAATGAGTTGTATGCAGTTAAAATTGGCTGGGTATAACATAGAGAGGTGCCGATAATGGTTCTGCAGTGCTCACAGCTACCTTGTTGGTCTCTCTCTCTGGTTATTTCATTTAGAAGTTTGGCCTTTAACTTCCTATAAACAGAGGCCCATTTTTCACACCATGTCATTCATTGACACCTGCCCCCAAAATTCTGTGCTGTGTTTTATCCCTCAGATAGCTCATGTGAACTGGGATGAAGTAGCTTTGATCACATGGAGTGTTGTGCTCTTCCTGCCTAAAGGAATTTTTGTCAAAGTCATAAGAATGCTGCCAATTTTGGCTTCTTCGGAGCCTAAAGTCCAGGCTGAAGTGTGAGTAGGGTGTTGATGTTAGATACTGGATATTGATAGGGAACAGTCATATAACGAGAACTTTATTTCAATTGAGTGGCTACGGGTTGATTCCCCATGTTTAATATACTAAAAAAAGATACTGGGTATTGATCTGTGTTCAAAATGGGGTGGAAGATTCTGTCTTCCTCTAAATTTTATCA
Organism: Pongo pygmaeus; assembly: GCF_028885625.2. Taxonomy (NCBI): domain Eukaryota; kingdom Metazoa; phylum Chordata; class Mammalia; order Primates; family Hominidae; genus Pongo; species Pongo pygmaeus. The sequence continues at coordinate 90,265,799 of NC_072390.2, forward strand.
AGTGGAATATACCTTTATATTCTTAATATCTTGTCAGTGTGTTCCGTATTTACAGTACATCTTTACATATTATACTTGTTGAGGTTGAATTGGCTACACTTGGTTTCAGCTACAACATAATCAAACCATTAGGCATTCTGAGCTCATTAATAACTTGTAGCTGAGTGTGTGTATGTGATACTCTGCAGATAGACCCTGTTTGCCAGTTGGAACACAAAGTCGCCCGCTGCATAACTCTTTTCCTGAAAGATAAACTGTCTAAATTAGCCTATATGGATGCTGCTACAGTTAATTAACTAAAAATTCAGTAAGTTTTTTACACTCTTTTTAATACTTCTAATCCAGACTTCTAAACAACATTCTAATTTGTGAAAAACAGCTTTGAAACATGCTGTGACAAAGCACATGGAGAACGGGAGAGCTCCACGTGTGATGCCGGCCAGCACCGTTACGAATGCTGTGTCCTGCTCGTGAAGTAGGAATTTTTTTTTCAGAAGCTGTAATTACTTTGGTGGCAAGCAGTTCTGAAGGGAAGGAGGAACAAGGGTTCTTCCCTGTGTTAAGCATTGCTACAGGCCAAGCATGCACTACAGGGCACTTGATGCAGTCTGTTCCTAATACTCGCAGTATCCCACAAGGTGTCAGTTCCCTGTGCAATGGACATAGAAACTGAAGCTTAGAGAGGTGGAACAAGCTGCCCAGGCATATGTAGCTAGTTAGTGGCTAAGCATAGATTTTAAGCTAGATCTGCCTGAGTCTTAATGTCTACATAAAATCACATTGTTAAAGTAAGGGTAGCATTATTGACAGTTAAAAGCCTTACCACATTCCTAAGTGATTGCCAGTTATTATTATAAAAAAGAAGACACTAACGACCATAGGAAAAGCTGTAGGGTTTCCCCCCTTTCTTCAACCATGAAAGAGCTAGCACTGTTGTCCACACACACGTACTTTCCGTCTCTTCTTACATCTCACACACACACACTCTCTCTCGCACACACAAACACACACACACACACACACACAGAGAATCCATCTAAACAAGCAATACCTTGAAATCCACTCTTATGATGTCTTTTTAGCCATGAGATCACTCAGGCCTAGTGGAAAAGTACTGTAGGTCTCTCACATTCGGCTGATACTGTAGTGCATGTGTGTGCGTGTGTGCGTGCACACGCACACACACACACACAAACTGAGCCAAAAACCAATGTGCAGCTCTAGTGTAACCGAAGGATAAGTAGAAACTAAGGAACAGTGTTAATTGACCACAATTACAGCCACCTAGTGGACGATCAGCATCCCCATTTTTATATAAAGCCACATTCATTTAAGAGGTATCTTGTCCTTAAACACTGTGTAGCCTGCATTCACAAATGTCAATACAAACACCAACGACAGTCTCTGATGTCACAAATGTCAATACAAATATCAGCGAGTGTCTCCCAAAGATGTAACACTAAGCCCAGCCTGGTAGAAGCCCATCTTCAGCTTTAGATAATTTGCATTTCTTTCTTTTTAGGTATCTAATTGATACATATTTGGCCTTTCTGAATATCCCTTGCCCTTTGAATTAGCCTTGCTCATTTATTTCCTTTTTTTTTTTTTTTTTCCTTATTAACTAGAGTCAGAGTCTCACTATGTTGCCCCCAGCTAGTCTGGAACTCCTGGGCTCAAGTGGTCCTCCCGCCTTGGCCTCCCAAAGTGCTGGGATCATGGGTATGAGCCACCACACCTGGCCAGCCTTCTCATTTCTGTAACAACAGTAAAAATAAAACATAGAAGTAAAAGACATAAGGCTGAAGCCTTATGATTTTTGTACTTATTATACGTCAGAAGATTATATAAACCATAAGGTTTATATTAGACATAATTTTCATTATATCTAGAAAATAAATATGACACTGGACAGATCAGGTTTGTTTTCAGATGTGAAAAATAAGTCGCTGAATTGGTCTAAATATCTAAAGATGAAGAAAAGAGTCATAATATTGTATAGAGTCCTAAGAGTCTGTAGAGAGAAAATGATGTAACTGCCCACTGAATTTAGGAGTGCCCCACAGCATTTTTGACAGGAAATGATTGGCACACTCTTCTGTGCTTATATGGAGTGCATTCACTTTTTCTAAATTGAGATTTAATTTACATGCAGTAAATTTAATCATTTTTAGGTATACAGTTGGATGTGTTTTGTCAAAAGTTTGCAATCATACAACCACAACCAAGTTAGAGAACATTTCCATTACCCCAAAAAGTTGCCTAGTGCCACTCTTCAGTAAATCTCTTCTCCCAACACTCAGGCCTTGGCTGTCCCTATAGTTTTGTCTTTTCCAGAATGTCACATCAGTGGCATGTAGCCATCTATGTCACTTGGCATAATGCTTTTGAACTTCATTCCCATTGGTGCATCCACCGCTCATGTGTTCCCTTCTGTCACTGAGTCCTGTTCTGTTGCATGCGTGTACCAGTGTGTTTGCCTGTCTCCTGGTGATAGACATTGGGTTGCTTCCAGTTGTGGGTGATTAGGAATCAGCCTACTATCCACGTTTGGCAACAGGTCTTTGTATGGGCATGTGTTTTCATTTTCTTAGGAATGGGGTCATGGGATGATGTGGTGAGAAATTGCCAACAAACTGTTTTCCACCATGGCTGTGCCATTTTGCATCCCCACCAGCAATTCATGAGAGCTCCAGGTGCTCCGCGTCCTCACCAGCACTTGGCATGATTGGTCTTTTTAAAATTTTAGCCATTCTAATGGGTGTGTTGTGTATCTCATCATGGTTTTAATTTGCATTTTCCTAGTGACTGATGATACCAAGCATCTTTTCATGTATCCATGTGTAAATTGTTCTCAGTTTTAGAAAAATTCTTCCTGATAATGAGCTAAAGCAGTCCTCTTATGCTCTGGACCTGCACAGGTCATGTGCATGCCCAGCTCTACATAACAGCCTGCCAGATATTTGGAGGCTGTTTTCCTGTCCTTATTTCCACCCCTCAAATCTATCTTTGCCAAGCCAGCCTGCTTAGTTCATTCCTTTCGCCTGCCTGCCTCCCTCCATCCCTCCCATCACTGTCCACTTGCTATGGCTTCTGCAGCAACCCTCTGGCAACCCTCTGTATCACATCATCGTGGATGTGCTCCTGTTTCTGCACCTCTATTATACATGTTTCCTGGCACTGAATGCAGTGTTCTGCTTTGCAAGTGCTGTGTTGTCTTAAAGCAGCAAAGTTTGGGTTTGCTTCTGTAGCAGCCATATCAGCTTTCCATCGTGGGCAAATTTAACAAGTTGACCCTGTGGCTTCATCCACAGTACTGATAAAAATGCTTCACTTGCCAAGTAAAGAGTCCTGCATTACAGGGTTGACAACACCATGGTCCAACTGAGTACATATAATTGGCAGGTATCGGTATATAAAAATATTTACAGGGGAACCAGCTAGTTTGATAATCAATGATAGAGTTTTCTAAATTGCTAAACTGCTCTGTTTACTTTGAACACTGAGAGCTGCTGAGCAATTATGAATTATTCTGATTACTTGTAATTTTTGGTATCTACTATATGTTTCTGTAAAAAATTATTGAGATATGCAAATATGGTCAGCATAAGATTTTAAACCCTTGGGCCACGATATCAAACACCACTGAAAACCTCTGGAAAAGAGAGCAGTTGACCTTTTCTGACATCTTTAGAATCTTATGTAAGGTTTTCATAATTTACAGAACTGATATTAGATCCAGTGATAATCTCCCCCTCCCCCTTTTAGGAATATATAGCAGCATTTGGGGGAAAGTCTCATGTTTTGAAAAAAAACACTATATTCATGTGTTTACATATATGGAGCTTCATGAAAGGGTTTTGTTGGGTTTTTTTTCTTTCTTTTTTTTAAAAAAAAAAACAGGTTTTTGTGTGTTTGTTTGTTTTCCTTTAATGGGATAAGGTCTTTAGAGCTAGACTCCTTGACGGTTCTAGCTTAGGCCACAAGAAGCCACTAGAAGCCTCTGTATTGTTTCTGGATTCTGTTACCTTGGGCGCACCGTTCATACTGGTGTAGTGTTTGCTTTTGTTCTTTCGTTATTTTTTATTCCTCCAGTATTAGGAACAGCCCTAGGTAATGTTTCTGATCATGAAGTGGCTCTGACCTTGAGATAACCCTGAACTATTCCCGTCACTATGGCCCGTGTCAAAAACTTGCAGATTGTTGTGATCATGAGGTTGTCGTGGATATGTTTGATAAGTGGCTTAAAATAAATAAATATATTTTTTTATTTTATTTATTTATTTATTTTTATTATTATTATTCTACTTTAGGTTTTAGGGTACATGTGCGCAATGTGCAGGTTAGTTACATATGTATACATGTGCCATGCTGGTGCGCTGCACCCACCAACTCGTCATCTAGCATTAGGTATATCTCCCAATGCTATCCCTCCCCCCTTCCGCCACCCCACAACAGTCCCCGAAGTGTGATGTTCCCCTTCCTGTGTCCATGTGTTCATTCTAAGTATATTAATATGCAAGATATGACTAAAGCAATATGATATTTGACTGGTTTATTAAAAAACTATTCATATTATTTTTATGTGTATTGCTGTTTAAAATTTCTTTTCTGCTAAAGACCACCATGTACTTAATATTTTGACCAGCACTGAAGACATATTTGTACACCATAGTGCTTCCAGACACTTCACCATACTCCACACTCAGTTTAAACACATTGGTGCAAATTCCATTACAGCAAAGAATTTCTTCTAGGATATTATTGTAAAGAAAAAGAGTGCATTGTCAGCAATATGTTTCTGAATAAGGAATAAAGTTTTTTTCAGCTTGATTAGGAAAAATGTGGGTGTGGGAGGGTGTGGGCATGTATGTGGGGGGTGTGGATGGGGTGTGTGTGCGTGGGTTTGGGGGTACATGGGGTGGTGTGGGTGTGCACGCATGTACATATGCCTGTGTATGTGCATGCACACTTGTATGAAAAAATGTGCAGATGTGATCGTCTCAGCAGAAAGTTTTATAATATAACTGGAGATGAAAGAAAATATAATCTAACTAGTGGTAAAAAGTTATTCATTTTAATTAAAATTCATGCTGATAACTGAACCATTCAATTTGCACTGTTTACATAAGATTATAAGCACTCAACTTATCTGAGTGTTTAAATTCCTTTTTCAGGCTTAAGTTGGGGCATTCAGCAAAACAATTGTCAAGTCCCTGGCCTCCTGCACGTAGGCCCATTGCCTGCAAACAGTGGAAATGTTGCCCTGGAAATGTGGCAAAAGTTTCGTGAAATGAAACATGAAGCATGCCAGGCCCATCTGTGCCAGCCTTATGAAACAAAAGCACCCAATTTTATCATCATTGTCTTTTGTTCTCCGCAGTGCTATTCATGTGGCTGTTTTATGAATGCCAGAGTCTGGGGGCATCCATTGATCCACTGCTTTCTTTGCTGCACTGTTTGTTCTCTGTTATAATACTTGTCACCCCTGCACCCTCTTCTTTTTAAAAAATGGAAACTTCGATGTTGAGAGTCTTGAGTAATGCTATAAGGTTTCGTGCTATGAGGCTATGAGGCTGGTGGGCTTTGTTTTTGGATTGCAGATCAAGTATGCATTGGGGGGAGGTAGATGACTATACTCTTAAGCAGAAGGATCAAATATGTTGCTCTGTAAGTCCCATAATCTATAAACCACCTATTTTATTATATTTGTGTCAGTTTTCATTATCTTCATGAATAGGTATTTCCCATCTTAATGCAACAGTATTTGCATATGATGAACCAACCAGCTCCAACCTGGCTTCTTTTAAGGATTCTGAATTTCCATTCAAATGATCTGAAGTCATTCTTATTTGAGATCTCACTGGGCCAAATACGGTAACTGTAAATTCATTTGAACTATAATGCTACAATTAACCCATTAATTTTTAATCTAAATAACACGGTCAGCTGCTATATATTGTGGAGGTGGAGGTATGTTACATTTTCATATCGTAACAGAAATTTTAAAAATACAGCAACATGGGACCAATCACTGTGTCATGTTTCCTATAGACTAAGCGGTGATCAGAGCTGGGCTGCCCAGCCCGTCTCTAAGAGTATCAGCATGGCCAGGCATCAGCATTCTACAAGTTGGAGGGAGCTTGCAGACATCGAACCAATGGATTTAATCCACATCCTGAGAGGCTTAGTCTTTCTGAGAAAGATGAATCGGAAACCAAGTCACTGTGCGTCCCTCCACTCATTTTAGCCAACGCTGCTTCACTTTTACTGCCTTATATTGTGGAGTTCTTGGGGAGATTTTCAATAGTTCTGATGCTGAAAAATTAAAATCCACTCATAAGCCAGCAGTTAGAAAGTGGAGTCAGTACCCAGCTGAATCGTGACTACCCTAACCGAGGGGTCCTGCCCCCATGGAGCCAGGTCCATGCAGAATGAACAGCATCCTCCTTTACTTCACTCCCTGGAGCGGCTGTGCAGAGAATCTGTGTGAAAATCAATCTCCTCCCTTCTTTGGCTTGCTTTTTGTTTTCATAGAGTTGAATTGAAGAAAAGGGAAAAAAAAAAAAAAAAAAAAAAGCCTTACCTCACTCCCTCCTTGCATGTGTTTTCTATGTAGATTCAAGCCCAAAAGTCTCTCGTCAGGATTTGGCATTTGCCTCCCAAATGTCCCTTGACCTCTGTCCTTCAATATATACTAGTCAAGTTTAAGTCAAATAAATTATGTTCATGGCAGTTTCTCTGTAGGTTAAAAAGTATCCGAAGAAAAAGGGAAGGAAACCTTCTTTATTAATAGGGCTGTATCCAAAATATAAGCTAATTTTGATTTATCTATTAGAATATTTGGGATTCTGATTTGTTTATTTATATACATCTTAAAAATTGGACAATAAACCCAAATATTGAATAATAAAAGCACATTTTAAGGAAGAACTGAGCCCAGTGTTACAGGAATCGGTTTTTTGCTTATATGACGTACTGGGAAACGGATTATGTATGGTTGATTTGTGGGGGTTTAATGACTAGCAGGACGATGTCAAAAATAGGAACAAAAAAAGCAAGTAGCGTTGCTCTAGCCAGTAGGAGTTACTAGTAAAGGGAAGGCATAGAAAACAGAAGGTACTCATAACGCTAAAAAAAAGCAGGCACGGCCCTTCCTCCTGGGCTGCCGTACGAGTGAGGGAGTTACAGCAGCACCCAGAGCCAGGGACCCTCTGCCTTCTGCGGCCTCACGTTGAAGGTGACTCTGCTGTCAGCACCCTGGCCCAGCATACTGCAGTCATGTGGCAGCTTTTTAAAGCAGGTTCTGTAATAGAGGCTTTTCCAAGAGGATTTTTTTTCCCTTCACTTTCTGTGTGCAGTTTACCTACTGTACTTCCTGGAATTTCTATTAAGACTTTCGGATATTTTAGTAATACTTTTCAAAGCCTAGCTCCTACTAATAGACACCTTGGCACTCTGTAAATTAAGTAAGACAACAACTGTTAGATCACCAGGATAATGCAAACGTACAAGCACAGTAATCAAATGGACATATATAAAAGCTGAGATGTATAGTGTCACTCTCTCTGTTTTGCCCTTTGGCAATTCTGCTTTGAGTTTCTTTCAGCCAGCAAATGAGGAATTAATTCGGTACTGTCATTCTGATTGTCTGGCTGCTGCAGGAAAGAGTGGAGTATCTTTGTTGAGAAAAACACCTGATGACGTTTAATAGTGAGTAGAGATGAAGGTAAACACATGAATGTCCGTATTTCCACACACATCATGCCAAGTTTCACATGCCTTTCTTTTCTTCGTTATAGTGATGAAGCCACTAATCAGACAGCCTTATATTGTTTTTTATATAGAATATGGCACGTGCTGGTATTCATAACTCGTTAACCATGTGCTCAAGAGGAAAATGACCAGAATCATAGACTCAGATCCTAATGCAGCTGAAGCTGACACCTGTCAGCAGCACCGGGCCTGTGCCTCGTCTCCCGCTGACCTGTACAGACACCGCCCTTTTTGCTCTCAATAGTATTCTGATTTCACTGGTTAATTTCATGGTCTTTCTGGTGTTATGTGTCAGGGGCCTAATTCCTGTCTGCATGGTATTTCTTTTTGGCATTTGCCATGGTTGATCCCTCTCTTTCTTCCCTTCCATGACTTCAGGTCTTGACTTTTTGGCTTTCTCGACTGGCTCTGACTGTCCGTTCTTTGCCAGTGTCTCCTGGAGCTCCTTTGCTCAGCTTGGTTCTCAGCCTCCCACGCAGCACCCAGGTGACTTCAACCCTCAGGTGTTTGGGACTACCACCTGTATTCTCATCATAGCCAGCAATTTCCGACCCAGCCTAGCCTTCCCCTGGCCTGAAGCATGTTGCCAGTAATAACTGACAGGACTCTTAACTCTCAGCTCGATACGAAAACGAGAGATGCTTTCATGAGCCAATGATTGGAATCCTGCCACTTGCTATCTTTAAAAAAATCAACTAGATTATTTTCATCAACTTTATGTTTAAAATGTTTGTTTTGTTTTAGAATGGCAAGATATGAGGGCCTGCTATTTGCAAGCTTATATTTGCAAATAACATATTTTGCTTGTGAACAGTTATGATTCCTAAAAACTGAAAAAATTAAATTGGAGGGTGGGAAGGGGCAGAAGGGTTGAGCAGGCAGTGTTCAGGCTGTAGGGCCACCAAGCCAGAGTCACCCAGCGAGAGGCTCCCTGGCTGGCAGGAATGGGTCTGGAGGGGACCCTTTTGTGGAGTCACCCTTGGCTGCCCTGGATGCAGTGGGGGCAGTGCTGCCAGCCACGCTCCTTGACAGGAAATCTGAATGGTGAGTGCTCACGGCCACCTCGTCGTTTTTCCAAATACCACTCTGGCCAGTAGTAGTTTTTGGTTTTTTTTTGGTGGGGGCGTGGGGGAGTTGTTCATCATGATCTCTGTGAGCTGGCGTGATACATAATTGCACACAGAACTAGGCAGATTCAAATATCTAGTCATTGCCCAGAAAGTTCATGTTGTTTGCATTTGGAGGAACTGAGTATCAGGTAGTATGTTGGGTGGCTAAGAGCTGAAGCCAGAGATCGGCATCATGGAGCTAGGATGAATCACTTAATGTCAAACAGCGCAGCCTCCTGCTCTGGCAGGGTTTCACTAACATAGTCTGGGATCATACTTATTTTTCCGGTTCCTGAAGACATGTGGGTCACCGGCACTGTCTGCTCTGATAGGCCCACGCGTATTCAGCAGAACTTCTGCTCCCTGCTTTGGGAGTTCTGGAATCATAATCTAAATATTAGCAAGAACATTGGAGCCCCTGAGTTGAGTCCTCTTTGCAGCATCTCCAGAAAGTGGTCGTTCAGGTTTTTTTAATAAGAGTCTCAATGCTAAGGCATAGCATTTCAGTTTCTGAATCAGTGTGATTAAGGCAAAGTTTTCTTCCTATAACTTCCCTCTGCTGTTCCCCATTTTGCCCTCTAGAGCCAGCAGAATGAACCTGGTCTCCTTTCCGCGTGATAGTCCTTTAAGTATTTGTAAATTGAAGTCATTCTTTATGCATTCTAAGTCCCCAGTTATTTTTGTTTCTTTTCTCTATATTCATGGCTGTTTGTCAATGTTTCTCTTAAAACTTGGAGCTCAAGCTTAAACATGACACCCTAAGTATAGTCTGACCAGCTTATCATCATATTATTACCGTTCTTTGCCTGAACTCTGTACTTGTGTTGATGTAGCCACATCAGTGTATTGATCCTACCAGTGGCTAGAATTTGGAAGTCATTTTCTGTAATACTTTGGGCAATTTTTTACTACTGACTGCAGGAGTTTACATTTATTTGCATTAAATTTAATTTTTCTATATGTATAACGTGCTTCAAATATTTTAGTCATACAAGATTATTTTGTATATTCATAGATATTAGTTACATTACACACCAATTTCAGGTGATATGAACTGAACTATAATGCATTAAACTTAAAATAATAGTAATTATTATTACCATGTAATATATTACTGTTAATATATATTGAGCCCTTCCTGTGTGTCAGGCACAATGCTAAGTATTATACATAGGCTGTCTCATTTACTCTTTAAGAAAATAAGTATTATGTTATGTATTTTATTAAGAAAACAAGATTTAATAAATTTAAGTAACTGTCTAGAATTATGAAAAGTCTAAAATTTTATCCAGCTTGCAAATATTCTGCAACAGTTTGTGGATACTGGCAGAAGACACGAGATTCCTGGGTCAGAGATAAAGGACTTTATTAATCACAGCAACAGCTGTAGCCAAAGGGTCAGCATCTGACCCAGTTTCCCGAGTCCCAACTCCCACAGGCTGACATGAAGAGGCCGGTGACATCTGTACACACAGTGGGTTGTAGTATAGGCAATGAATACTGAATTCAGGGAGCCCAAATCTTTTATTACGAGCAGTAAGCTTGCCTGTTCTCTGTCCAAGAGGAGTACTTATTTTTATTATAATGAACAATGAATCAGTTTGCCCTTTGCCCTGGAAGAAGACACCCTCTTTCTCTTCCAAGGCTGTTTTCTCTAGAAACATCCATGAAAAGGTAATCTACAGTAAAGGTAGTCAGTGCCTCAGCTCACAAAAAGCACCAAAACACAGAGATCTATGGAGATTTCTCTTTCTATAGTAACTTCCAGGTGTCCTGAGGAATCAAACCCAAGCATGCTGACACCAGAGCTCATGCTCTTTCTCTTACCTAGAAGATGTTTTAAAGAGTAGTCAATCCTTCCTTTTAAGATTTGTCTTCTTTTTAAAGCAATACTTATTAAGGCCTATTATATGCCAAGCACTGAAGATGCCATGGCAAATAATAGAGCCCTGCACTCAAGGAGCTCTCGGTGTAGCAGGAAAGATGAGTGCACGTATGGATAATTAAGATTCATTGTGATAGGCTGGAAGTACGTACAACAGGCTGTATGGGTGTCTACCTAATGTCTCTAAAACCTAAAGTAACTTTCAAATTAAATAAATGTACAATTAAGACATATGTAAGTATCCAGTTGCTTATGGACCCATGTTAATACTGTCACTTAGGACCTAGGTTTTTCTGTTAAGTTTACCCAGAAACTCTTTAATAGATGATAAATGTGACAAACTACAAAAGCACCTGAGTGCATTCTTCCTGTGCTCACTTATGGAACCTAAAAATTCTACTAGTAGTCATGTAACTGATTATCACAGTGGGTATTTATTCTTCTAATTATAGTACTAAGTGAAATAGATCATTGCCTTTCTCTCCCGTTCACTGACTCTCTGAGAGCTCAGGACTGTCAGCAGTGTGATTTCATTTCCCATCACAATCACTCTTAATGAAGTAGAGTAATAGCAACAGAACCACATGAGTAGTGAAAGAAACATATTCAGGGTTCTAGAGAAGAGAGAATTGATATGGAATGGAATCTCTGAACCTCGGGGGTTTTAAAACTGTTCCAGTCCTTAGATATCTTACCCTTTAAAAACTTTAACAGCTCTTAAAGAATTAACAAGTGTTGCTCAAACATTGTGTGTCGGAACTTATTCCACCCATGCTGCTGCTAGTCTGGGAGTCGGTCATCAGGCAAGGAGTTACGTGAGACATGTCCAAGGGGCTTTTCTCCAGGGAACTCCCTAAAAAGCAGAGACTACCACATGTCCTCAGAACTCAGGCACTCTGATAAGTGAAGGCCAGGTTCATTTGACACACAGCCAGCTGCCCATTTGACATAGTCCTGAACATAGTTTAGAAAGGCCTGCCTACTTACCTCATGTCTGTACTCCACCCAGAATGCCATAGATTCACACTCAGGAGAGGCTCTGGGGAAGACCTTTGCATAAGGAACGTGATGAGGAGAATGGAAATGGAAAGCTACCCTTGTCGAACACCGCTAGCTGTGCTTGCATATGTGTGCATGTCCACGAAGGCATGTGCTTGGGTGTGCTTAATTGTATGTATGCATGTGTATGTATATATTTCAAGAAAACATGGAAATGTTACATTTGATTAAGCATATAAAGTGTTTAAATTTTAGAAAATAGTATTAATAATTAGCCTATTATGCCCCATTGTATAATTACGTTACCTCGCTGTTATCTGCCACAGGAGTCGCGTGCTTATGCTAGATTGGCTTTGCCCCTTCAGAATATTATGATGAGCCATTTGTTGATCCACAGCAAAAACAACAACAAAGAATGGGACAGAATGCCACTGCTCTCCCTCCATGAAGGAGCTCAGGGAGCCCGTCTTCCGGTCCTCCCATGTTCCTTGAAGATCCTCCACCAGTGTCAGGCCTGTAGCTTTATTTTTGGGACTGGGAAGTTCCGGCAGAAGAAGTGGCCCTTAGACATTCCACCGGAAAGCATTCCAAATCCTGCCTTTCTAACCCCTGTTGAAGATTATGTTAAGTGGGCAACTGGTTGTGTGCCAAGTGGACTCGGGCATCAGCTGCCTGATAGAGCTCGTTTCTTTGGTACCTGAGTTTGGATTACACGTAGTGAATTCAGTTTTCCACTTGTTCACATCACCATTCCCACACAAAGTGCCTTCTGGGGGTGCCTGCGTGGCACCCGGTACACAGCTTTGCTACTGCTTTCCTGCACGTGTACCCGGGTGGAAGGACGCATTTGCGTGGATGTCACTCCCTGATCAGCGTTCGGATCCATACTGCATGCTTGTTGCTGTGTGTGCCTGCCAGCCAGCTCTTTTCAAACAGGCTTTTAGTGAAAAGGCAAAATAGTGTTGCCTGTTTAACAAAGCCTTTAATTTCCCTAATAAACTACTAATAATTTTTTTTAAAAGATAGTTTTGCTGTTTATGCCCTCTTGGAACACAGTGGAATCATGTGGTCCTGTAATTGGCCCCAGCCCCATGACACATGATTACCTCATTGGACTTACTACCCTATTTTAAAAATCTACTGTGGAAATTTTCTGGAGGACTTCAATGTGCCGTGCATAGCTGCTGAGACAAAATGACGCACTGTTCCCTCTAGACACAGTGAGGCCTTAGTGCCGGCCACACCCGGGTTCCGCCTCACCCCATCCTGTGCATTTCAGATGTGCACAGTGCACCAGGTGGACAGGACCCCGTCAGGTCTGGGCTCAATATTCATTTGGATTGTGCTTTCTAAAAGGATCTCCCTCTGAACTTCCCTTGCTTCTCAAAAAAGCTAGGTCAGGTTTGTGGAGGGAAACCACGGATACTGCCTCACCAAGCTGCCTGACTGTGGGTTCCAATGGCTGCCGCTTCACTCAGAGTTTCCATTTGAAAATTAGTTTCTATTCATTCTGCTCATTCCAGAGTCAGGGTTCATGCCTCATAGTTTGTCTTTTGTTTGATTTTTGTTAAGCTTTATTATCCCAGGGGTATGTTATTCTGTAGAGCCCAAGCCACAGATACTCTGCAACTTTCAAGAGGAATTTAACTTAGATATTTAGGAAAATGTTGGAGATAAAGATTGTAGTTTCTACTGGTTAGGAAGAAAATGCATTATCGTTTTCTACCTTGACAATGTCAGCGTCCAGTCCACCCCCTTGGCCCTGCCATGTGTAGAAAAGGCTGAGGCTGGGTGTGGCCCAGCACAGAGGCTCTCCCAAGTCCATCCAGGTAGATCCAAGGAAGGACTGAGGGCCATCGTCCCCTCACCTTCATGGCCCTGTGTCCTCCCCTTGGCTTGCTCTGCAGTGACAGCTCCTGAGGCTGTACTTCCCCCGCACCTGGCAGCCTTGCCCAGCCAGTGGTGGCCTCCTGCACCCTTTCTCCTGCTTTCATTTCCTGGACTCAGGCATTTCTACGGGTTTGGATCTCCTGCCTCAAAGAGCCCGGGCCTTCCCGAGTTGCTATCCACAGGGTGCTGGAGGTCTCCTGGCACACACCAACTCCGTTGGAAAGAGCAGCCATGTTCCCAGCACATATGATTCATTTTAAGGCATAGAGAAGAAATCCGCATTGTTTCAAGTGTTCACAAGCAGCTGCTGTGATTTGGCTATGAGCAGATGTTAGACCTCCGAAAGCTTTGCTGATCATTAAAATACTAACAGTTAGTGTTTTACCCCAGCCGTAGGTTCTGTTTACTGTAAATTTGATTTTAATGGTGCCTCTGTGCGGTTACTGGGAAGCGGTTTGTTTTCTACCTTCATATGAAAGTGTCTACAATGAAGACAAATGTCTGTTTCCTCTCATTTCCTTGGGAATGATATGAAGATACTATAATATAAAGGAAATATAAAGGAAATACAAACATGACTACAAAAGTGAATGTGGATTTTTTTATAGGGTTTTGCCAGAAAAACAAAAAGGAAACAAGTTTAATCTGCCTTGTTAGCCTTTTAAAGTAGCCTTGTTAGAGGCATGCCCTCCAGGAGGATTGGCTGGGCTTATTTGCATAATTTTACCTTTTAAGGTGTGTATAATGTTTACAACTTTTGAAAAATAGGCCTTGTCTCCTGATACTGTTTATCTGCATTGGGAGTTCGTAGACTATCGGAGGACATTTAGGAAAAGGTGGTTGGGATTCCTAATTTTCTGATTCCATAAGGATGCCTATTCCAGTTTGTTACGTCTTAAAGTCAAACAGAGGCAGCCTTACAGTAAGCAGAGGGGTGCTATTTGTCTGGTAGAGTTTGAAGGTCTTCTGGAAGCCTCGCTCCTGAGGGACTGACATTCCACAGTTCTTTTCCAAGCCTGGGCTCCCCCCATACAAAGGCTGAAGGGCACTGTTACGTGTTCTCAGCCATTGTCACTAATGCTCACACACGTGTCGGCGCACAGGAGCAGAAGGCTTGCACTGGAAGGCGAGGCCAGGGTGTCTCCAAGAGGGACACCCCCTCTTCCCATTGGCCAGGGCTCTGACCTCAACACCCGGAAATGTGTGCAGAGTGAGAGACGCACCCTATGTTGATACTGCGTGGGTTCCCCTCCACCACTCCTCCCCTTGCTTTATTCCAAATAGGACTGAAGACTTTTGAGCACTTTCTGCTGGCACATCAACTGGCTGTTCTTAAGAAGTACTGTTCATGGGTAAATGACTAGATCAGAGCCCTTCCCAGCCTAATTTTAAAGTGCCATCTCATCGCCCTCCATGAAACTCAGTGACACTGTTTCTGTCACCTGAGTTCGATTTCCAAAGGTACATGGTTGTGCATCACGATCTCTCGGTGTAGCTCATAGGCCTCTGCCCAGCAGAGAAACAGTTAACCGCTGCCCTTCCTCTCCACCCCACAAAGCCTGTCAAGATAACCTTAAAGCATGCATTCTTATCTTCCTGAGTGAGATTTGTGTGCTCCACGTCTATTACTGTTAGATCTTCATGCATGAAAATGATAATATATACCTAAGGGTCTGATATAATACAACATTTCTTAGGGTTTGTGACTTTAAAGGTAAAATATTGTCTTTTGTTCTTTGTCACTCTTCAGTGGCCGTGGAAATATCTAGGCCCGTGGAGACTATTCTTGGTAAAGTTAGAAACCTGCATGATTATGTATTTCCAATGCGAGATAAAATTTAGTCTTCATTTTTTGTGAATTTCCAGAGTTCTTTTCAGGGGTTTTATATGATCATCTTCAGTTGCTGCCAGTGTTAAATATCGCACCCATGGCAATTAAGAAAAAGGGACTAAAACTTTTGGTACCTAAATTTTTGCCCTGGTTTATTGTAAATATTCCTTCACTAAAAATTGCATGGTATATCCAAAGAAATTGTGTATTTGAATTTATGTGAAAGAGTTTTTCGGAAATGGTGTGAACCTCAGCTAATTTTTACAGAAAAGCAATTTCCCCATCTCTTCTTATAAAGCAACAGCCTTCATGAAATGCGGGGCATGGCGAAGACTGTATAAACTGTCCTCCTCCAACATATTTTTATATGTTTATATGTGGTATACAGCAGATAGTTACCAAAGCTCCTTTTAATTATCGCACTGTGATATGTCTAACTTGTCCTTAGGCCAGCTCCTGTCAGCTGACCAAAACTGATGTGTACTCTGAGATACATCTCACTAGTTTAGCTACCATGTTTAACATGCATGTCAAAGGCTAAAAATAATTCTTAATCTTGTATTTCAAGTAACCTTTTGGTTTCTGTTTTGT
Organism: Pongo pygmaeus; assembly: GCF_028885625.2. Classification (NCBI taxonomy): domain Eukaryota; kingdom Metazoa; phylum Chordata; class Mammalia; order Primates; family Hominidae; genus Pongo; species Pongo pygmaeus. The sequence goes on from NC_072390.2 coordinate 90,281,877, forward strand.
GTGTGAATTTTAGTAACGCTGACCAGAATGTGTTTCTAACCATTGAAAATAATGGAGAAACATGAGGTACTGACCAACCAACCTGTGTTCTTAAAAACTTTTTTAAAAAAGGGGAAATTGCCATTTGGTTACTGGAATATAAAACTAAGAGGTTACTCTGTCCCATGTTATACCAGATTCATACTCTTTCTTTGATCCTAGCGAAGTCCCTAAACCACTTGATTGGAGTTTTCCCTTCAGAAATTTGAGGCAGTTCACATTGTTTAGTACAAGAAGTAGCTCAAAGGCAGGGAGTCCCCCGTAATATGTACCAGTGTTAACAAGGAAAGCATCACTTCTTCAAAACCAGAGTCCAGTGGGAGCTCTGTAACAGGACATCTTGCGTAATGCCAGGGAATTATTATTGTCTATAAGATGAATAAATTATGGAGCAATTATTGATATCAGTTTGACTGGCTAAACTATCGGTGACTGCTATTGTAAGAATAATGTATTCCCTGCTTTGAAATTTCTAAAAGGTTATATTTCATTGAATTTTAATTTGTCATTTTTCCTGCTTTCACTTGAGAAACTTATAAGCTTTTGTGACATTAAAATATGGCTCTAATTTATTAGCATAATCTGTTAATATTGTTTCATTTTAATAGACATTAAGTATGATTTCTTAACATTCTTGTTAAAATTACATCTTAAAATTGAAGCCAAGAAAAATTATATGTGGCTTAAGAATTGCAATGTCATGTGTGTCCCAAATTTTTATGTGAAAATTTTTTTAATCACATCGTATTCAAGGTGCTTCCATTACGACAGTGAACCAACCCAGCATTCTCAAGCTTACTGGGCCTACCAAAATATAAAATCTAAAGTACATCCAGTGTCAGAGATGTAACCTAGCAATGTATCAACATTTAGTACCATTTCAGGAGAAGCTTAGAAATTTAAAATAAATGCTGACTCGTAGCAACAAAGTGGTTTACATAGGATATTAGCACAGGCTTTTGTAGGCATGAAGCATTTCACCCCACGACATGTCTTTTTAATGCCATCTTTATCTGCTACGTGATGCATGAAATCTACTTTCAGTTTTAGAACTGCTAACAACCTTTGACCCCTTTAGTGGAGACACAATGTGACCTTTCTATTGTCATCAGCTTTCATTCTCCTGAAAATTCTATGAATTTTTATTACAAGTTTTTTTTTAAACCAAGCTGAGGCTTCCACAAATTATTTGCCACAGATGAGATGAAGTTGTTGAAGTGGTGTTAGATAAGTTTTACAGCCAGCATGTGTGCGGCCGAGGAGCCCAAGCCTGTGTCCTACAATGTCATACACCAGTAACTGCTGAGCCTACTATTGGATAAATACATCATTTTATGGAACATTGATTGTTCTATAAACCCAATGGAGTATTATGCTCTATGATCAAACCATTTAGATTGTGTGTAGAGCACAGAAAATGCCATATTCAGGATGGTACTAAAAGTGCCATTTGTGTATTTTATGGATGTCATTACAGGGGAAACTTCTCTCTGTAGGCCCTGTTTACTGCAAAATTTTTTAGTCTGTAATGACATTTTTCATTCACAACGTATGCCTTCAAGAGAGGGGGCCCTTGTTTTATTTTTTTCATTCGGGTTTACTGCACAAATTCTGTACATTTTAATTAAATGTAAGCTTAACAAAAGCGTAAGGTATTTATTCTGTGGGAAAAAATGATGACAGTAAGGAAGGAGCAACAAGCACACATAGAGGAAGGAGTCAGGTACGCAGCCCTGTGCTACTTCGCAGAAGCACACCAGACAGCAGAACTGAGCCCTTAGCACAGTTTTGGGGAGCGAGGTCTCTGCAGCTTAACCCCTCCACCCCCGCATAATGGAGCTTGTGTTTTTCCATGCTGGAGATGTTGGCTTCAAGCACGCAGAAGGAGCTGCAGCTTCATAATGGCATCCCAGAGCAGCGAGCCGAACTGAAAATCCTCTCCCCAAAAGCAAATCCTCAGACACCCCAGTAACTACCTTTTTATTCCATCCAAGCTGTGAACTTTCAATGCATTTGGCTCTGAGAAGGGAGTAAAATATCTATGTGCTCACGAACACAAACGGGCAGAAAGTGAGGACTTTGTAGATGGGCACGAGGCTGCATTTTAATGTCACTGTGCCTTCTACACAAAGCTGCTTATTGCCCTATTGAAAACAGACCCAAAAAAGAATGATTTTAGGCACACTGGTTAGCTGCTGTTACTGTACTGAAATCTGACAGTCTTTTTTAAAGACAATGTCTTTAATACAAATACTACGTTGAGCATCCATGCCCCATTAAGGCTTTGTGCAATTTTGGAGACATAACAGTGACTAAGCAGTGAAGGGTGCAACCCTGTACCACGTGCCTGTTTTCTAAACACTGTATCCATTTGGCCATTTGCATGTGGTGAGCTTTACAGTTCATATTTACTAGAAAGAGCTCAAAACTGGAGGTTGATGTGCCCAGTAAATTCTTGGTCATAGCCCAGTTAGAGTTTAAAGTTATAGAAAAGATTCACATTAGTTTAAATGACACTTGAACTTCTACATAGCTCAACATTAATTCATTATGGTTGAAATGGAAGAATCTTCAGTGGGTGAATCTTTTTCAATCTGATTGAGGCTGTTACATTTTATAGGTGCTATTTTTCAAAGTAGTACTGACAGCACTCGAAGTTATTAAATTGCTGAATCAAAAGATGGACCCCTGCTCGCATTTATGAACTGTGATGGACTCGCTGGGCCTGTGCATGCACGGAGGTGAGGACGTTGGTGTTGCTAGGCTTCGTCACACCCCACACTGACAGCAGTATTTACCCATGTAGTTTACATTAATGGTCTGGAAGTGGCTTAACCCACCTCTGGATTCAAATACATTCAGTAAGTAGTTCAGAATAGCATAATTATCAGTGCTGCAAGGGATTCAAAGGATAATTCTATACCCAAGAGATTTCCTGTCCAGTTACAGAGTAGAGAACAGAATTGCTTGGATTCAAGCGTGCACCATTTCTTCCTGAGACTACTGAAGAAGAGGGTGTTTGTTCTTTCCTTCCCAACTACAGTAGTTTCTCCTCTCTCTTAATGTACTGGCAGTATGTCCTTTTCTGTAATTAAAATTAATGGGGGAGGGGAATGACCAGAAGGCTGCCTTCTTTGTTTTTGTGTCCTTATTTCCCTTTTTTTCAAATTCTGAATTAGACTAAAAATGACATTAAAATTAGAGAATGGACAGAAACAAACAAATCAAGGTTGACATGTGAAGATGGCACTGGGTAGAAAAGTAGGGGTTGGGGAGAAATTGCAAGCATACCAGAGAAAGAATGTGTCAAGTACAGGAGACAAAGATCTAGAGGTCCTAGCAGATGGCAAACTGACCAGGGATCAGCCACACGTGCCCGGCTTATGCTCAGGCGGAAAGGGAGTGTGAATACAGGAGCTGTGGGTGCCACCCTCTTGAGGCTTCTGACCTCTCCGAGGAGAGAATATTAGGAGGATCAAAGTTTACAAGACAACCATGAGACAGGCAGCGATTCAGCCCCTGCCCCTGGGACCTGCACGCCCACCCTCATCTCAGCTTAGCTTTTAAACTCTGATCTTCCTTAGGTCAAGGCACCAAGCGGGGATGGACGCAGGTTGTTTCTGCAAAGTGGGAGGAGGGGGAAAGGCAGGTAGTCAGGAGCTCTGTCCCCAGGCACGTGCCCAGGCAGACCCTTTCCAAGGCTCAAAACTCCTTACCGCACGTGACCTTTGGAAAGTCTCCAGGCATTCACACGGCATGAGTACCACAGGTTGAATACCTGTAACTGCTACCACCAAACCTCAGGAAGAGGAAGTCATGTTCGGGAAGTGCCTGCTACCCGAAGCACACGTTGGGGCCAGCCAGCAGCCCCATTTAGTGCTACCCAGTTGTTCTCTGTCCTTGGTCGGGGGTAACCATGAGAAAACAGGGTGCACTATAATTAGGGAATTTGTTCAGCTAGACTCATGAACATTTTGATCCCTCTTCTGGGAAGGATGAGTTGACTTTGAAGACGCAGCGCTTTCCTCTGCCTGGTGCATGAGGGCAGGCCAGGCCTGGCTCACCCCTGCGGTTCACTAACCCGGCTGCATCTGCTCATGCAAGGGTTCCGTGGATGCAGAGCGAGTACACAGGAGTATCTCGTGGTAGTGGAGCTAGTCCTGGCTGGCCCTGCAGCTCTTTTCTTTCTTTTTTTTTTTTTTTTTTTGAGACGGAGTCTCGCTCTGTCCCCCAGGCTGGAGTGCGGGTGGCGCGGTCTCGGCTCACTGCAAGCTCCGCCTCCCGGGTTCACGCCATTCTCCTGCCTCAGCCTCCCGAGTATCTGGGACTACAGGCGCCGCCACCACGCCCGGCTAATTTTTTGTATTTTTAGTAGAGACGGGGCTTCATCGTGTGAGCCAGGATGGTCTCAATCTCCTGACCTCGTGATCCGCCCGCCTCGGCCTCCCAAAGTGCTGGAATTACAGGCCTGAGCCACCGCGCCCGGCCGCAGCTCTTTTCTTGACCTAAAATTCCAAACCCTTTCTAAGATTCACACTTTACAGAGTTGCCTGAGAAAGAAGATATATTAATTAGTACTTAACAGTTAATTAATACTTTCAAATCCAGGACCGTGTTCCTCCAGCCTGAATAAGAGCTGGGGCATGTCCCCTTGGTAAACATGATTTAACAATTTCTGCTGATCCTGCCTGAGATGCACCCCACTGGAAGACAGGCCCTGTCTGGGGTCCGTGCTCAGAATTAACTCAGTGTTGAAAGAAATGCTTTTTTGCAGAACACCACCAACATGATAAGCAAAATGGTTGATTCTATTTTTAAGAGATCCTAGCAATAAATAATCTCGAACAGTTCTTAATCCTTTTTTCCCTTTTGTTAAGGTTAAAAGACGCTGCTAAGAAACTGACCCCCTCAAGGAGAGTAAAGCAGAATACCTCAAAAATGTGGTTGCTGTTGAACTATGGAAATGTTTGCTGTGGGTCACCTATCGATCATTCTCTTATTTAGGAGGGATGGAGTCGATTAGAAAACCGATGGAAAATTGGGATTTAAAGAAGAAAACAGGAAGTCTGTTTAAAGAGCCCATTTCTTTTTTATGAAAATAAAGTTTACCATTTCCAGCCCTGTTTTATCCAGCAAGGTGGGGAGCGGCAGGCGTTGCCCTGAATCGCCAATGACATTGAGGAGAGTGTGATGTGCGCCTGACCGTGTGCCCTCATGCAGCGCCTCCCATCCCCGCCGTCCTTGTGCCCTGCCAGAGTTTTCTTTGTACAGCATAGATGACAGCCGAAGCCCCTGGCCCGAGAGCTCTGCGATGGGCTCAGCGCTCCTGCAGCAGCCCAGGCCTTTCAGAATCCCGCTGCCCGCCCAAGCCCTGTGCCCTGCCTGCCTGTCCTGGGTATCCCGTTGACAAAGGGCAGACTGTGAAGGGCACAAGATGGCTCCAGACCAGGGGATGCACCCAGCTCCGGCTCTCCCCTCCTCACTCTCATCCTGCTCGCCCCCTCTTTTCTCTCCTGGTCTCCCCTTATTGCCTCTGCCCGGGCACCACAGGGCTTAATGGTATCTTCTACACACATTGTTTTCACTAAGGTATTTGGGGCTGGCACTTCAGATCATAAATTTCTTACCCTCTGTTACAGTCCTGTAGTTTTCCTGCTAAAAACATTCAGCACGCTCCTCCTTTCTGCAGCCAGTAGCCCAGGTACCTTCGTGCAGGGTGGAGGAAGCCTTGAGCAACCTGCTCTGTGATGAGCAACCTATTCTCCTAACAGCCCGAGCCTTCCACCGCCCCGAGGCCTTGAAGCACCGTGGGGACGGCCTTCCTGCCTTTGCCTGGGCCCTCGCTGCTTCTGTCTGGAACTTCTCCTCCCAGTCCACAAGAGATAGCTTGAATCTTGTCCTGAAGACAGGGCTACAATGTTGTTTCTTTTTTACATCTTTCCCTGAATATTCTTTCCTGAATGTATGGCTTCTTTGTCTCTGTGTCTTGTCACCTTACGTTGTATCCAAGACGTTCGGCAAACACATCTTTGTTGATTACTTATTCAATCCAAGGCACTGTCCGGAAGATGGGACAGAGAGGAGGAAGGCTGAGTCTGGCCCCTCGAAGCCCACTGCCCAGTTCTGCAATATAGACTCCCCTCTCAGCCCCTGAGAGGCCAGGACCCCGTGTCTGCGTGTGCCTAGCACCCTGCAGAGCGCCCTGCATGCTGCCAGGACACGGCGACTCACGTGGCCGCACAGGCTGCCTGCCCAGGTTCAGCGCCTGAAACGTCGATGTTCGATAAATATTTGTTGCATTAAACTTTTACAGCTGTGTTTATTGATGACATTTTTTAAAATTTAATATGCAAGGCTTTCATTCTTTTTGCTGAATAAACAAATATACCATATATAATATTTGGTCATTAAAAAAAGATTTTCCTTTGGGTTAGGAGATCCTGCTGCTGGCTGTTTGCTGAACTTTACTTAGCACCTGTGACCAAATGCATTGTCACAAAAGAAATGATGGTGGTGGGGGGGAGGTATCCAGCCTCCTTCCCTGGGCACTGGAGAGGCACACACCCCTGCAAAGAGTTGTATTGGACAGCTCACCCAGAGCTGTGGGGAAATGCATGCCCAGCATTAACTGTGTGTGCCCTCGAGCCTAGAGCCTGCCTGCAGGTGCCCACGGAGGCCTCTGGCCCTGTTGAAGCTTGCACTGTAGAGAGCTCTTCAGGGTTTGGAATAGGGGGTCATGGTGTCTCTGCTGAGGGCTGAGTGCTTCTGCGGAAGAAGTGTCTTACTTGTAAGCCTACGAGTACTTTTTCCAGGCTCTAACTGGTCCCTGTCTCCCTTAGGCATTGTTTCCAAGTCCTACGAGTGCCGTCTGAAGGGACAAGGAGCCACCTTCGTGGAGACAGACAGCCCCTTCACCGCGGCGGCCCTGGCAGAAGAGCCCCTCGTCAAGGAGAAGCCCCTCAGAAGCAGCAGGAGGCCAGCGCCGCCCCCTGAGCAGGTGCAGCAGGTCATCATCTTCCAGGGCTACGACGGGGAGTTTGCTCTGGACCCCTCTGTGGAGGAGACGGCCGCCGCCACGCTGCAGACGCTGGCCATGGCCGGCCAGGTGGCCCGGGTGGTGCACATCACGGAGGATGGCCAGGTCATCGCCACGAGTCAGAGCGGGGCACATGTAGGCAGCGTGGTGCCCGGGCCCATCCTCCCGGAGCAGCTGGCTGATGGAGCCACCCAGGTGGTCGTCGTGGGGGGCTCCATGGAAGGCCACGGCATGGATGAGTCCCTCAGTCCAGGTGGCGCTGTGATACAACAGGTGACCAAGCAGGAGATTTTAAACCTCTCGGAGGCTGGAGTCGCCCCCGCCGAGGCATCCTCAGCCCTGGATGCGTTGCTCTGTGCAGTCACTGAATTAGGGGAGGTGGAGGGCAGGGCTGGGCTCGAGGAGCAAGGCAGGCCTGGCGCCAAAGACGTGCTGATCCAGCTGCCCGGGCAGGAGGTCTCCCATGTGGCTGCCGACCCCGAGGCCCCCGAGATCCAGATGTTCCCACAGGCCCAGGAGAGCCCGGCCGCCGTGGAGGTGCTCACCCAGGTGGTCCATCCCTCAGCAGCCATGGCCTCTCAGGAGCGGGCACAGGTGGCCTTCAAGAAGATGGTCCAGGGCGTCCTCCAGTTTGCTGTGTGTGACACGGCCGCGGCCGGCCAGTTGGTCAAGGACGGTGTCACCCAGGTGGTGGTGAGCGAGGAGGGTGCCGTCCACATGGTGGCCGGAGAGGGTGCCCAGATCATCATGCAGGAGGCGCAGGGCGAGCACATGGATCTGGTGGAGTCCGACGGGGAGATCTCGCAGATCATCGTGACGGAGGAGCTGGTCCAGGCCATGGTGCAGGAGTCCGGTGGCGGCTTCTCCGAGGGCGCCACGCACTACATCGTGACAGAGCTGCCCCCAGGGGTGCAGGATGAGCCGGGCCTGTACTCACACACTGTGCTGGAGACTGCGGACTCGCAGGAACTGCTGCAGGCCGGGGCCACGCTAGGCACAGAGGCCGGGGCCCCAAGCAGGGCAGAGCCGCTGGCCAGCGTGGTCATCTACACCCAGGAGGGCTCCCCGGCTGCGGCAGCAATTCAGAGCCAAAGAGAAAGCAGCGAACCCCAGGAAGCATGAGACGTGCGGCACCTTTACTCAGCACAGGGCAGGTGTGGGAAGGTCCAGCTTCGGTGGGGGGCTGTGTTCCCTGAGCCTCATCTGAAACCTTCAAAACCATGAGGACAAGGCTCCCGTGAGCTCTGAGCATGCACTCCAGCGAGAGTCACACTGGCCACCAGCCAGGCGGCCACAGAGGGTACCGTGGGCTGGGCCTCGGGGAGCAGGCTGCCAAGTGCACGGGAGGGCCGGGCGCAGGCCGCACAGGGAGCTCCGGTCCACTGGGGGCCCTTCGATCAATGGCCTCCCCCTTTGTCCTGGCCGTTGTGCTGAAGAGAAGCCAAGTGTTGTTGGTAGTTTTTTTCTCTCACAAGTGTTTTCCCATTTCATTTATCAGAAGGTCATGGCGGTGGGGAAAGTGGTGAAGATACCCCTCGTGGCTTGGGGTGCACCTGCTTGTGCAGTCAGCGTGTAGCTGCCTTTCCATTTCATTCTCTACTGGGCTAAAAATTGCAGCTACAAGTGTTACCATCTTGAAGCAGTCCACTTCCATTCATTTTTGTTTTTTAATTTTAGAATAACAGTGTCCCCATACCAAAGGAAACCTGCTAGCTCATTTCATATATAAATTTCCCATCTTCAAACAGTTTAGGTGTATTCGTTGCTCTGGTCACATTCTGCATAAAAGAAATCCTCTTAAGCCTATGGTTAAGAAAAGCCTTGAAGTTTATATTCAGTTAAAATATATGTCGGTGGAGATAGCCAGTGCTTCTAATTTTGACTTAGTTTCATACAATAAAGCCTATATGTGAAATGCACACTCTGGAAGATATTGTTCCTATCAATATTTTGCTTTTTATAACAAGGGTTTGTTCATATTGATATCATTTTTGCAGGATTTCTTCGTGATTTCTGTCCATTTGAAAATGCTGACATTAAACATTAACACATGGAGACCATGCCCTGTGGCCCTGCTGTAGCCGCCAGCATGGTCTGTGTTTCCTTGTGGATTCACCTGTGGCCCTGCTGTGGCCACCAGCATGGTCTGCGTCCTCGTGGATTCACTGCAACTGTCGGATGCGAGTTTCTGTCGTAATCATTTGTTTCCTGATACAATTGCTCTTATTCTTTTCCAAAACTGTAAAATAATCTCCTCCCTCAAATGCAAAGGTTGTTTTTGTTCTGTTTCTGTTTTCTTTGAAATAAAATTATAGCATTAAAAGATCATGATGGCATGTTATTTTTAGCAGCCAGTGGTGGGCAGCTGTGGCAACCGAGGGGCACCCCGGCGCTCGTGGCTGCTGGCTTCTCCCTCCTTTGTGGTCACCAGACGACACGGAGCACTGCTGCCCGTCCCCTGCAGCCCGATCCTGGCCACCAGACGACGCGGAGCACTGCTGCCCGTCCCCTGCAGCCCGATCCTGGCCACCAGACGACGCGGAGCACTGCTGCCCGTCCCCTGCAGCCCGATCCTGGCCACCAGACGACGCGGAGCACTGCTGCCCATCCCCTGCAGCCCAGTCCTGTTTCTCAGCATCTGGCAAATGGCCCAGATGCATTCTGGTGACAATAACGTATTCTATCATGGATAGCATCTAGAAATCGTGAAGAGCAGGCACGAGAGGAAAGGAGAGTGGTACCTTCTTTGTTTAAACACAAGTGCCGTTTAAAATCTCTTCCTGAGAGAGCATGGAGACCAGCTCACGCTTTGACCAGTTCAGAAGCGGAACCGGCCTCTTCCTAGCGCCCTTCTCACTGCTGAGCTCTGTCCACCTAGGGCCACCTCCCTTTAGACAGCCACTCCTCCAAAAAAATAAGAACTAAAGGTAAAATTTCAAGGCTGACACTGAGATCCATAATTAGCTGAGTATGACTTGCTCATGTTTCTTAACAATGGCAGGGCTATTCAGGGCTTCTTAAACACTGTCTTCAGCAAACAGTGACAGGATCAAGGTGACCTTTGCAAAGTGATGGCCCTCACCAGGCTTCTCATACATGTTTAAAAAAAAAAAAAAAAGGTTGGTGGGGGATGTTTTTCAGTGGAAATATTTCTTCTTGATCACTCCTCCCGTTAGCGGTAGCCCACGGTCCTCGGCTCGGATGCTAATTCCTAACCGTGCGTAGTCCTGTATGGCTAACCTTTCTGCTGCATTCCGGGGTGTTGACACTGACATGCTGCAGTTTACCGTCGGTGATTTATTTAGGATAAATATGTCTCAGGTGGCATTTAATCCTTCATAAAACCAGTGTAGCCTGCAGTGTCAAACCAGCAATCACGTTGTATGCACAATGAAAAGAGCAGGCCTTTGCATAAAAAAAAATTGTACAGAAGGTGTTTCTAGGCTCAGAAGGATTGCGGAGGCTTCACTAAGCCATTGTATCCTGTAATTACCCATAGAGCTAGGTTAATGTTACCTCTCTTTTTCTCTCTCATTACACAACTATTGGAATGTAAGGGGGTTTAAGAAGCACATACACAAATGTGTGCCTCAGAATAATGAGGCATAGCAGGTTTTGTGAGCAAGGGACATTCATTGTGGCATGGATTGTCTATAAAAAAGAAAAGCTTAAAGCTTTCCTTGTGACTTTTGCCAGAGAATATGACAGAACTTCAAAGTTTTTTTTTTTTTTAAGGCAAATGAAATATTTACTTGGAGACTAATCCAGAAAGGCCACTTTTGTATTAAGCTGCAGCCAATTAAACGACAGAGCCTCAAGGACGTCTGGCATGCAAGGAAGACCAGAGCGCCTGAGGCAGCAGGTTTAGACCTCAGCTTCCATGGCGGAAGTCGACAAGTGCTCTCTGTATATGCTGGAGAGTTACAAAGCAAGATAGCAGTTTCCAGACAAAGGAAGTTGTAGCCACTTGAGGTCACGTTCATGAAACAGACTCAGACATGCATCGTTCTGGGATGCCCAAGGCCTCACCAAGCAGTTGATGTGGAAGAAGCAGGGGAAGATGCTCTCCTAAAATATGTCCCATGCACCGCAGAACAAGCAGGCAAGCTCACGTCACCTGATACAGACATCCTTTTCGCTACATGGTTTGCTTTGAAGAACCAAGTGAATGTGCCCAGGGTCTGTCAGTGCAGCGCTGGAAACTCCACTGCCGTTTACAAGGTTCTGTCAGTGCGGCGCTGGAAGCTCCACTGCCGTTTACAAGGTTCTATCAGTGCGGCGCTGGAAGCTCCACTGCCATTTATAAGTTCTGTTCAGAAATGGGACCCCAGAGTATCACAGAAAAACCAGAGCTGGACAGTAGTTGCAAAGGTAAAACCCAGATTTTATTCAGGAAAATGTCAGTAGGGGAAAAAAGACCTGGGCACAGAACTGGGCTCAGTTCTGAATACAGTAGCAAGCGAAGGTTTACAGCCAAGAAGTTGTGGGGGCGGGCACTGGTGGATGGAAGATGACTAAAAGGACGCACGGGGAAGGGGAGCGGGCGCTGGTGGATGGAAGATGGCTAAAAGGACGCACGGGGAAGGGGATTATGCCCAAGCCCACAGGACTGGATTCTTGCTGAAGCGAGGCCAGGGCCATCAGATTCCACCTGAGGCGGAGGGGGCGTGATAGGATAAGGAACCCGGTTAGATCTCAAGAGTGAGCAGACATAGAGGTTTAAGGTTAGGGTTCTCGCCAGGATTTCTGGCTAAACCGATTTGGCAGGGTTCTTGCTGAAACTAGATTTTACAAGGAAGTGCACAGATGGGAAAGTTCGGTCAACCAAAGCTCTGTCAAAAGTCCTAGAAGGTGGACGGGGAGGAATCCCGGTCATCTCTACCCAAGTCATGGTCGTCTCTACCCGATCCCCTCACGGGGCACAGCGAGGCCTCCGCACGGCCAGGCAGCCGCAGCCCACCTCTGCTGTAAGAAGCAAGGGGCTGCTCCCCACGTGGCATTTGTGTCTCAGTCCTACCAAACTTCTTTTTCCTGAACAAAAGATAAAATGATGGCATAAGAAAAGCATCCAAGAACCAGCTTGGATTTCTAACCCAGAGCTGGTTCTAGGAAGAGAATTAGGGAACAAGAAAGGTCATTCGTTTAGCAAACTAAAAAAGCTGTAAGTTTTCACTTCTTTTGCTGTTTAATATTAGCCCATAATTTAAGAGAGCACGCAGCTCACTTAAGCAACCTCCTCTTGTTCCATCTTGTTGAAGAATACAATTCGTTTTCTACTCCTCTAGGGTGATATCATTTTACATGAAGAAAAAAGTTCTCTCGGATGGCAGTTATACGTTTCGGAAGCACCTTCTAATCAGGGATGGGTGATTCATTATTAGCTTCAGCAGGCGATCCATCTGACATGTAAGGGGAAAAAATTAGCAGCTGTCACGGCATGATGAGTTAATTTCCTGATGGGCCTGACACCGAAAAGCCATTTGGAGACATGGCAAAGGCTGACAAGAAAACCTGGCGCTGCTTTATAATTGGAGATAAAGAAAGGGCAGAGAAACAGGCTGGGGAGGGCCCCCAGGTCTGCAGGCTGGGTGGCGCCTGTGAGCTCTGCGTGGTCGTGGCCGTGGCCTGAGGCCGTGGCCCTGGCTGGCAGTGTCCAGGTCCGGGGTGGTCGCCGCTGCTCCCTCTGGGATGAGAGTGGCCCGGGGCCTGGCATTCTCCCCAAGAGGCAGAGCGTGCCTGCTGGCCTCCTTTCCATGGTCACCTTGGCGATTTTCATAACTGGAGCTCAAGATTCCCATCGTGGGATGACTTTTCATCACCACGAGAAAGTAACCCATTAAGTAAATACCGTGGAAACCCAGGCGGGCGGGAGGGGTGGGCCTGGGGCAGCAAGCGGGATTCAGTCTGGCTTCCCTCGCCTCCCGCCTTCAGCTGCACCTCCACAGGGCATCCATTGCAAACCCAACAAGATGAAAAAAACACTGTAAGAAATATTCTGAAGATGGAAATTAGAGAAATCAGCATTATGAAGCCAGCTTTGAAATACCAGGCTGGATGTGCTGGTCTTCACTGGGTGAAGGAGGTATCTGCCGAAGGCTTAGCATGTGGGCTTCTAGAATCCGGACTCCACGTCTGGACCCTGAAACCCTCTGGTGAGAAAACAAAGAGGCCCAGCCCGTTACAGGCCAGGACATGACGATGACTCTTGGCTTTCTTGGACTCTGGATCTGTAAAATCGACAAGGCAGAGGTGGGTCTTGAACCTCATGCTTGAGGAGTAAGCATGAGGGAAAGAACCTTTCACCCAAACGCCTGCACCCTGCACTCAGGACACGACTCTGCTTTTCTCTCGGCTGGACTCGAAGGATGCCCTCCTAAAGAGCTCACCAGCCGGAGACACAAGATAGCCGTGGTCACAAAGCCCATTACCAGAATTAAATAAATCCGTTCTAAATCTCCCAGGCAAAGAATCATTTACGTCCTCCATGGCCCTGCATTTTCAATACCTTTTAATAAATTCTTTTAAAATGACCTAATTTCAACATGGCTTTCAACTTCATAAAAAGACAATTCATAACCAGGATAAACATGAACCTAGGACCAGCCCTCTGTGTCAATGCCATTTCAGTCCTCTCCAGGATCTCATGTTACGCTTCAAATAACTTTTTAAGTGGAAGAATAAAAACCAACGCAAAGTCAAGGTTTGTTTTTTAATTTCCAAATTGAGCTCTGGTTTGAGCCCGAGCTTTCCGAGGCTGATCTGGGCTCCTTGCTTGTCCCGCCGGCGTCGGGCCACTCCTATGCAGGAAGCCGTCAGGGAGCCTCGGTTAGGAAGGGACCTCCCAGAGCAGGGCCACCTCTGTCCTCGCCTCCACTGCTCCACAGAGCCCCACAAATCTGCAGAGCTATCATGACTGATCTGTAAATAGGGCCATAACCCACGCATACAGGCTACCCCCAGGCTCGGCTCCCCTCTTTCACCTGTGCTCCTGCCACAGTTGAAGGAGATAGAAGACGTTTTCATATCAGGGTTGCAACATACAGCCCGTGAGAGAGCATGGTGATCCTAACCTATGCCTGGAAACGATGCTGCAAGTGACTTTTCTGGTAAGGGTCGGGACTCACAGTGATTGTCCAAGGCGCAGTCTCTCACCCATATTCAGAATGTCCTGGGAGACTGCCAGGGCTCTGGCTACGGGCCACATGTGTCCCACCTCCCCTGACCCCACTGCATGTCACAGGGCTCAGGTGCCTTTTCCTTTGTCTCTGATTCCAGCTGTAAGCTCACGCCCCTGCACATAGCCTCTGCATGCTCATCTTCAGGCCCTGAGCTTCTTGTGCAGCTAGGCAGGCGCTCAGCAAGTTGCTTTAAATGGATGGATAAATACATGGATTGTCAATTCGTCATCAGTTTTTCCTGTTTGCTTAGTCACCTTCCTTTCTGTTGGTTTAGTCATAATGTTCTCAAATAACAAAAGCCTTTGGCAGGAATTGAATCAGATGAATGCCCCGTGAACATACTGTCTTTTGGTCACACTGGTTCAGAGCACATCCCTCTACCTACTTCCACCTTTTTCCAAAACATTTCTTGATGAGCAGGGCCCTGAGACCAAACTTCACGGCAGATGCTGGATCGGAGTCACACTGTCTTGTCATGTGTGGTCAGGTGACTTGCAGCTTCCACCAGCAGGAAGAGATGCTGGGAGAGGATTTCCTCTTCACTCGCAGTCATCGTCATCTGAAGGGAAGCCTGCAAGTTCGTTCTGTTTCTAGTAAGATTTGTCTTTGCTTACGTCCTGGCTTCTTCCTCGCCCTGCAGACTTAGGCCGGTGCTGTTCACTGCACAGTTATTCCTTCCTCGACATGCTGTGCAAAGAAGGCTGGCGTTTTGGGTAGTCTTGAATAATGGGGACTTTCTCTTCTCTAGAGAGAGCTCTTTGACTATAGGCAGGAAATGTCGCACGGGAGCCTGGTTAGCAGGGGTGCCGTGGGCCCCGGGCTGCAGGGCCTGCTATGCATGCAGCAGCATCTCGTGATGGGTCATCTCCTGGTGCATCCTGTGATGAAGCGGGTCTGCCAGAAGCCAGAGAGGAGCACCGGAGGGGAAAATAACACCCTGTCCATCTGACTCCAGAAGGCCTGCCCCTCACATCTCCGTGCCTCTGCAATCCAGATGCGGTGAGAGTGTCTCAGATGTAACGAATACCATAAATCTGTGTAAAGCAAGTCCTGGGGGAAGAAGAAGTATGGGGTCTCCCTTGGAAAGGACAACAAATATGCCACAGAATGGCACCCAGCACCCCTGAGGTGAGCCCAGCAGGCTGTGGACGGTGCTGAATTTCCAGTTACTTCTTAAGGCCTAAAGAAGACGTCTCAGCACACTCCTGGCCTCTGATGCGTTTGGAGTGGGGCAAAACACACACTTTCTCAGTGAGAGGGACTCAAGAGGTCCCAGAGGTGCAATCCCAAAATGGATAGGCTGCTCTTGGAGAGAAGGCACCCTCCAGGCCTGGAGGACTCTAGCAGAGGCTGGTGGGCTCGATAGAGTCGCACAGTCTAGAAAGGCGTCCTCGCTGGGCCCGCCTGGCCTTGGGGCCACCAGGGCGTGTTCTGCAGTTCTGGGAAGTGGATCTGCTGACTGGGTCCTGGGCTGAGAACCATGACTTCATTCTAGGCCTTCGATTTTATGAATAAGAGCTGGCCTCGAACTGCTGTGATGTCATAGGAGTCACCTGTGCATCCTGAGGCTAGTGGGTCCTCAACAGAGTGAAGGCTGAGAATAGATAGACCCTAATATTAACACCAGCTCTAAGCCCTTTGATGATATGGACAAGTCTCAGCAAGTGCCCATGAATTGTTGAAGGAGAGTATCAGAAAGACAACATGGTCTGGACGTGGCAGTGATGGCAAAGTGTCCCCAAAGAAGCTGAAATCCATATAAGGTGGCCTTCTGACAGGTGCATAGCGAGTCTTAGTTACACTGAGGGCAGAACGTCTCCCAGAGCAGCGAGCGTGGACTGTAACCTGACTGAACGCATTCAGGAACCTGGAGAGAGGACGCCAGAGCCCGTGGGTGGCCGTGGGAGGACAGGGGAAGGAAGGCTTAGAGAAGCAGCCGCAGACGCTCACGGCAGGGCCGTGCAGGCAGAGGCATGTGGCCGAGGCCCCCACACTCCCTGCACGGAGAGGCTCCCAGCAGCCCAGTCCTCTGCCCTGGGGGTCCTCAGCCAGGTGGCCTGGCCCCAGGGGACAAGTGGCCATGTCTGGAGACGGTTTGGGTTGCCACAACTAGATGTGTGGTGGGTGGAGGCCAGGCCACTGCTGAGCCCTACAGTGCCCAGGATGACACAGCCTCTGCGCACCAGAGTCCGGGGAGACCCACCCCAGGTCCCTGTCGCCTATGTGCCCTCATCTGGGCTGGCTGTGTCACTGAGCGCCTCCAGTAAGAATGTGTGGCTCTATGTCTAATGTAGAAATAAGCTGGGCTGCTGGCATTAGCTCCACTCCTCTGAGGGAAGGAGAGAACTAGGATTCGCTGCACACAAGGGTAATGCATCCCCGCCTGGGCGCACTTGCACAGCCAGGTGAAACCCTGGATATGGGGAGGCTGGTGGGCCACATGCCATCCCCTGGGGCCTTCAGGTCACACCCTCTGGTGGTGGGAGGTGAAGGCGACCCCCCCCCCATGCCCAGGAGAAGCTGGGGAGCTGGGCTGCAGGACGAAGTGAGTCCAAGCTGTGCCCCAGCCACGGCTGCTCATTAGGGGTGTGACACACACTGCTGTCATTCCTGTTGAAGATGTAGCCTGGCAGAGGGAAGGGGAGTCCCTCCTAGAACCTGAGGGGACAGAGAATGAAGCAAGGGGTGAAGGCCTGACCTCCTCCCAGCAGCACGGAGTGTGGCAGGGCGGCCTTCGCAGGGTCCAGCCTGACAGGGCCAAGGCCCCAGGACCGTCTGTGGCTCATACCACATACATCTGTGTTTCGTTTCTGTTAAGCCAGTGACACATCCCAGCTCTTTGTCCAGAGGAAACCCAAGCAGGCTACCAAGAAGGAGGAAGATCACTCGGTTCTGTGCCGTCAGGTTCCAAACATGAGAGCACACAGCCATGAAGCCCTGCCCCATTCAGCCAGCCCTGTGCAAAGTTTTCCAGATATATGACCTTCCCTACTGTCTCCTGAACCCCACGGGACATGTGGCATTAGCCACACTTACAGGGCCTCAGAAAGGCTAAGCAGCTCGCCCAGTGACACACAGCAGAGGTGACAGGACCCCATCCCCAGCTTTAGGTCACGGCTTCCCTCCTCACTTATACGAACAGCAGACACTACACAGAACAGAGGCGCCAGGCCCTGCCCGAAGTGCTTAATGCATGACGTGCTTCAGCTCTGTGTCCCCACCCAAATCTCATCTGGAATTGTAATCCCCAGGTGTTAAGGGAGGGGCCTGGTGGGAGGTGATTGATTGGCTCATGGGGGCGGATTCCCCCATGCTGTTCTCATGATAGTGAGGGAGTGCTCACAAGATCTGGTGGTTTTGTAAGGGGCTCTTTCCCCTTTGCTTTCTCTTCTCTCTCCTGCCGCCATGTGAAGATGGTCCTTGCTTCCCCTTTGCCTTCTGCCATGACTGTAAGTTTCCTGAGGCCTCCCCAGCCATGTGGAAATGTGAGTCAATTAAACCTTTTTCCCAGTCTTGGGTATTTCTTTATACCAGGGTGAAAACGGACTAACACAATGCACAACTCACTTCAGGCCCCAACAAGTTTCTGAGCTCAGCGCTGTGGATATGGACCCATTTTACAGATGAGGAGTGGAACAGGGAGGCAGGTCCCTCACCGGGTTCCACATTCATAGTGGCTAAAGAAGCCCTTGAGCCTGGTGGTCCTGCCCAAGACATCTCCCATCTCTGTGCCAGAGGCCTTCCAGGACACGTTGCTCTCAGGTTAACTGTTCGGTGATGAGGGGTCATCTCACTCTAAGCCTTGGCCACCCTCCAATGAGCTCTCCTTCCACTTACTGCCCCTATTTTCTCCTTCATCTGGGACGTTCCCTGATTTCCTCTCCCATCTGGTGCATTTGCATGAGTCCTCGAGGCATCCTCCGGCCCTGGTGTTTGCATGCAGTGAACTGAGTGTGGGCTGTGTGCCTCCCACCCTGGGGGACAGGTCATGGTCACTAAAAGTGTCAGAAAATGTCTAGCCCTATTCAGAATAGAGGAGAAAGGACTGTGACCACTTCTACAAATTCAAAATGGACACACGGATGTCAGGACAAGACTCACAGCTGGGGTTGAGTGCCCCAGGCCAGAAGGAAGGCCAGCGGAGGTCCCCCAGGCCAGGAGTGAGGCTGGCTGAGGTCCCCTGGGCCAGGAGGAGTGAGGGTGGTGGAGGTCCTGGGGGCCAGGAGGGAGGCCGACAGAGGTCCCCGGGCCAGAAGGGAGGCTGGTGGAGGTCTCCCCGGGCCAGAAGGGAGGCTGGTGGAGGTCTCCCCGGACCAGGAGGGAGGCTGGTGGAGGGTCCCCCTGTGCCAGGATGGAGGCCGGTAGAGGTCCCGCAGGCCAGGAGAAAGGCTGACAGAGATTCCCTGGGGTCAGGAGGGAGGCTAGTGGAGGTCTCTCTGGGCCAGAAGGGAGGCTGGTAGAGGTTGCCCTCGGGCCAGGAGGGAGGCTCAGCCACTGTTTTCCTGTCAAGAGTCTGGGGTCTCCAAAGCCCAGCTGCCCACTGTCACCACGTGCTGTCACCCAACATGAGACACTGTCTCCTCCAGCCTTGGATCTGGGAGTCCAGATGTCTACACCCAGGCTGCACTCCTGGGGACAGTGGGGACAGCAGGGCATGGAAGTTGATGGCTCTTCTCGGCTTTCTCCTGAAGCTCCTTCATTTATTTTTCCACCTGTGGATCCCAGAAGCCACCGTCTATGTGTTTTTCTGTCTTGTTCTCTCAACACCACCTGACATCACAGTCCTGGGAGCTCCTCCCTGCAGAGGACAGGGCTGGGCCAGTTCCTGCCCTCATGGATGTCGAGGTAAGAAACACCCTTCATGGGGAGGATGGAGGGCAGGAGGGCAGTCCCAGGCAGGTGCTTCCCTTCATTGGAGGGGTTTCCTCAGGGGACAGGCTGGAGACCTGCAGCCCCTCCCTGAACCCTCAGGTTGCATCCCCCAGGGGCTCCCTGCGGCCTGGGCTTGGCTTCCTCTCCCCATGGTCTCATCTGCTCCTAGATATGCTGCTCTGAGGACAGCGTCCACTGTACCCCAGGCCCTGAGGCCTGGGTTTTGCTCCTCACATATTTGCAGAGGCTGTGGTTTGGTTTTGGACTCAGCCGCCTGCACCCCTGAATGTGGAACAACGTGCCCAGGGCCTGAGCGCCTTTGGAGGTATCCATGCCGGCTGGGCCATGGTTCCTGGTCCCCACAATGTCCAGGTGGCTGCCACTCACACAACAGCAGAACTGTTCAAAGAATAAAGAGGAAAAAAGCCGTGTGTGCATGCTCACCCAAAAAGCTCAGTGCAGAGGAACTAAGCCATGTGTGCATGCTTACCCAAAAAGCTCTGTGCTGTTGTTCTACATTGGGACAAAATCTATCTTTGCAACAAGTGGATGGAAACGGGTATTAACGTATTTGAGCCTCCCGAGGGGTTGGAATATCAGCCTTACCAGCCGCAGGGCGGTGGTGGACTTGAGTGGAGGGAGGAGGAGGAGAAGGAGGGCTGGGCCACTCTCTGGCATCCTCAGGTCACTCTTCAGCTGCTGTTTTGAGGACATTTTGCAAGGATTAGCTCAGGGAGAGCCCCACAGGGTGCAAGTCCACACTGCCGAGCAGGACTTGACAGCTACAAGCCATCCGCCCTTGGGACTGGGACCTCAGGGTCAACGGGACCCAGGGAGTCCCCTGTCATCTGTCCCTGGAATCGCTTCTGATTTTTTTTTAAACAAAATACATACAAATAGAAGTTCTAGCATTTTTTTCTGTACCAGTGGATTGTCTGCATCCCTCTCTGGCGACCCCCACCCAGAGCACCCCAATATGCAGAGCCTCGCTGTTTGCTCTTGCCACTCCTTGACATGAGATGGTGCTGAGGCCCAGCCAAGCTCAGTTTCATTTAATTCTAAGTAGTTCATGTCTTCCTGGTCTGGAGGGAGAGCTTCCTCTGTGTCACCCCCAGGAGCACAGCTGTGGCCTTCCTGGGAGGCATCACACTGTGCGAGGATCCTGTGAGGTCACAAGACAACTTTAGCCCCAGCTCCTGTTCCTCCCATCCCCGTTCTCAGTGCAGCCTCAAAGTCCACTCCATTCCCACGAATACCTGCCCCATAGGACACATGTTGCCTCTGTTCCCTACCCCAAGCCCACTGAAGAGTCGGAGAACCGACAGACCAAGAGAACAAACGAAGAGGCAGAAGCAGAGATGAGATGAGATTTGGGAAAGGCACACATGGCTGGGGAAGTGACACTAAAGGGTGCAAAGCCCAGACCACAGCCCCTCCTGGCAGGGGCATCCTGGCAGTGCTAGCCAGCATCCGGGCTCCAGGGCCCAGCTCAGGCCTGGCTGTAGGCACTGTGGGATATAGGTGAGCCATGGGGTGAAAGCAGGCCCCTTCCTCTATGGGACCTTTGCAGCCAAACCCCCAGCCCCACTCCCCAACCAAGAAATAGCAGGACATTTTTGTCATCTGGAGAAATCCAACCAGAAAGGCTTGGAGCTGGGGACACAGCAGAGTGGAGGAGACGCCAAGCATGAGATGGGACTAAGAAAATCTCAACGCCCTGAGCAACGAGACTCTCCTCCCCGGCCTCCCTGGCTAGGCTTCTAGTACCATGGAAGCCAAATATGTACCCCCAGGGAGGAGACTAGAAGATTCTTTTCTGGAGAAATTGAACCACTCCAGAGAGAAGCCCTCCACAGAAGACACTCAAGGGTTTTCCAGTGGAAAAGCTGACTGCTGTCAGATGGCTCTGGAGAGAGGGCCAGTTGCCAGGAAGCCCCATGTACCCACAAAGTGCTTCAGTCAGGCTCAATGCCTCCCTCAGCTATGCACATGAAGCTAAGGACCCATGTGAATTAAAAAGATCAAAAATAAATAACAGCCTGTGATCCCAGCACTTGTGGAGGCTGATGATCGCTTCAGGCCAAAAGTTCTAGAACAGCCTGGGCAACACAGTGCGACCCCAAAATTAAATAATAAGAGAGAGAAAAGGAACTCAGAAGAAGTAAATTTGAAGAAAATTCCCCCAAAATGCACTCAAAGAGAATGTATGCTTCCATGAATTAATAATTGATTTTTGTATTGATTTAAAAAATAAAAGAAGAAAGAAGTCCAGGGAATTAAAAATGCAGCAGATAACTATGGGCTGGAAGATAAAGTCAAGGAAAGTTTTCACAAAGTAGGACCAAAAGACAAATAAATTGAATATAGATTTTTTTTAAATCAGAAAATTAAAGTATCAATATAGGATATCTGAAACTGACTAAAAGAAGGTCTAGAAAGAGAAAATGAGGAAAACAGAAAGAAATTATCAAACAGTGAATACAAGAAAATTGACGAGACTGAG
Source organism: Pongo pygmaeus (assembly GCF_028885625.2). NCBI lineage: Eukaryota > Metazoa > Chordata > Mammalia > Primates > Hominidae > Pongo > Pongo pygmaeus. The sequence goes on from NC_072390.2 coordinate 90,303,505, forward strand.
GGATTAGAGTTTCCAGCTTGAAAGAACTCACTAAGTACCCAGCAAAATGAATGAATAAGACTCATATTGGTCGTCATGAATATGCAATACTAAAATCCTTGTCAGGAATAAAAAAGCAAAATAAAAGTCACACTATGAAAGTTAAAACGACATCAGACTTCTAAAAGAATTAATGGGTACTAGAAGTTAAAAAAGGAATCTCTTCAAAATCGTAACAGAAATTTTTGTCAAATAAGAATTCTATTACCAGCTAAACTATCAATCAAGTATAATGGTACAATAAAGATGTTGTCAGATATGCACTCTCTCCAAACATTTGCCTCCCTTACACCCTTTTGCATGAAGCTACTGAAAAATATGCTCTTGAAGAGGGTAGATTAGTCTTGGGATTCAGAAACAGGTCAACATATGAGAGAAAAAAGGGAATGTCCTAAGTAATGATTATTTGAGCAAGTAAAGGAAAGGCTCTGAGGAAAAAGGAATAGAACCGATCAATGCCTTGGTATATTCAGCTGTATAGAAAACATGTTATGAGGTTTGGATAGTTGGGAAGGAATGAGTGACAGCATATAAAAACACCAAGCTAGCCGGGCACAGTGGCTCACTCCTGTAATCCCAGCACTTTGGGAGGCTGAGGCAGGCGAATTGCCTGAGCTCAAGAGTTTGCGACCAGCCTGGGCAATGCAGTGAAATCCTGTCTCTACTAAAATATAAAAAATTAGCTGGGCATGGCGGCGTGCACCTGTAATCCCAGCTACTCGGGAGGCTGAGGCAGAAGAATTGCTTGAACCTGGGAGGTGAAGGTTGAAGTGAGCCAAGATGGTGCCACTGCACTCCAGCCTGGATGACAGGATGAGACTCCCTCTCAAAAAAAAAGAAAAAGAAAGAAAGAAATCTGATAAAAACAATGAGGTAGTTATTAATGCCAAAAAAAAAAAAAACCCTAAATGAGTGTATAAGAAAGAAAATCATGTTTTACTACAGGAAAATACTTAGTTCAACAATGAACAATATTTACATAGGCACAATATTCACATTGAATATGAGTTCACTTAAAACTGTAGGTAAGAAGTGTTAAGATGAGACTACTTAATCCTTGTCTATCCTAATGGGAAGTTCACAGACAATGTCACAAACTGACTTATCACTTACAGTATCAACAAATTGCAACCGCCATCTCTTACCTAGATGGCAAACTTGCCTTGTTTCCCAAGATCAACTCTAGAGAACCCATGGGGAGAAACGGAATTAGGAAACAGCAACAACATATTGGCAGGCTGTTTTGAACTTGGTGTTTGGGGAGGAGAGAGTGGGAGAGAGCCAGGCCACTGCCATTCTTCGAGAAAAACTTCAAGAACAGCAGCCAAAATCTGCACTTGGTCAGCAAAAGCCTTGGGACAGTTGTTCCCTGACCCATCATGGCAGAATTCCAGGGCAACAGCCCAGACTCCTGGCATACGAGACCATGGAGGTAGAGCCCAAATGGAACAAAAGCCTCACTGCAGTGTGGAGTGGGGACCACAGAGATGAGTGCTGGCAGTGGGCATTCGCTCCTCCCTGTAGGAAGTGAATCGGTCTATGTTGTTGTTGTTGTTGTTGTTGTTGTGTGTGTGTGTGTTTGAGACAGAGTCTCACTCTGTCACCCAGGCTGGAGTGCAGTGGCGCAATCTTGGCTCACTGCAACCTCTGCCTCCCGGGTTCAAGAGATTCTCCTGCCTCAGCCTCCCAAGTAGCTGGGACTACAGGTGTTTGCCACCATGCCCAGCTAATTTTTTTTTTTTTTTTGAGACAGAGTTTCACTCTGTCGCCCAGGCTGGAGTGCAGTGGCGCGATCTCAGCTCACTGCAAGCTCCGCCTCCCAGGTTCACGCCATTCTCCTGCCTCAGCCTCCTGAGTAGCTGGGACTACAGGCGCCCGCCACCACGCCTGGCTAATTTTTTGTATTTTTAGTAGAGATGGGGTTTCACCATGTTAGCCAGGATGGTCTCGATCTCCTGACCTCATGATCCACCCACCTCGGCCTCCCAAAGTGCTGGGATTACAGGTGTGAGCCACCTCACCTGGCTGAATCATTCTATGTTAAAAAAAAAAAAAAGTGACAATTCCCTCCATCCAAGAAACCAAGGGAATTCAGTGGATTCCCATTTGCCTTGACATGCTTGGCTGGCAGTCGGGCTCTGTGCCATGCTTGTCTGTCCCTCTGCCTATGGGAATGAGCCCAGAGATGCCTGACAGCATCAGGAAATTGCCAAATCACTGGCCACGGAGCAAGATGTCCAAACAAAGAGAGTCTTCCAGTCCATAGTCCGTGGGAGGAAAGCACTTGATTTCCCCAGCTTCTGATGTGCATGTTGGAAATGCCCCCCTCCTCCTTTTTGGCTATTGCAAAGTAATTGAGTCAGTTGCTTCAAATGGACTGATGATAATTCCTACCAATTAGCTGTATAATAATCATCCTGGCCATGTTTAGTTTTCTAAGCAAGAGACAAAATTACATACTATTGCATACCAAATAACTTTTGTAATATATACTTAAACATTCAGAAACAGTCAGGAGCCACCAGCAGACGCTTTGTGTCTCTGATGGTTTCACTGACCAACTCTGCCATCTTGAGTCTGTTTGCACAACTCAATTTGGGGATGCAAAAAGGGACAAGAATGGCAGTATATATATGGTATAGCCAAGGTGGGGATGAATTATTTCCAGGAGTGCAATGCTATTGGAATGGAAAATTCCATCCATCTCATGATGGAAGCAGCTACATGCACGGAGTAAAATGGGGTTCAGCTTCCAGCTTAGCAAGTTTTCAAAAACTTTTTGGCTTCTAAAATCTTTATTGTTGTTTTGTTTTTGGCACTGGGGGTGAATGGGTCTCCCAACCAAGAGAACATCAAGACTGGATGTGAATGGACTTCACGTGGGGCCTGAACTCTCCTCTGTCACCAGCAGCCATCTTGTTAGCTCCTTGGGCTCCCCAGGATGTGGATTTAGATTCTGGCTCTGCATCTCCCATGGAATATTGGATCAGGGAGTGGTCTTAGGGTCACAACCTCCTCCCCTGAATGAAACCTGCTCCCAGCGGATTTCAGCAGCAAGTAGACTTGAAATTGCACATGGTAGTCCTACTGGTGGGAGGACGGAAGGAATGCTGATGCCCCGACAGAGGTGGGGGGCCCTCTTTTTTCCTGGCATCACGGTTAATATGAAGGGACTTCTACTGGAATTAATCGATTGAAAGTCTGGAAGAACTGGCAATTTGCTCTTTATCCCAAATAGCAGTCTGCTCTGTGGAGCCAAACCTTCCCCTGGGTGGGCTACACAGGGCCTGCATGCATGGCAGGACGGGAGTCTGCAGTGCATATTAGTAAGCCTTGTTAGCCTTGGATCTGAAGCCAAGTCCTTCCATCACCTTATTCACAATAATGCCCACACATCTTTGCATCTTACTTTTCAATTGGTTCTGAACTTGGAAGAAAAAAAAGAAGGGGCATTATTTTAAAAATGGGCATTATTTTTACCCTTTAACTCCCAAAAGTCTAATCTTCTATTTTGGCTCTTGATTTGCCTCCTACAATAAGAGCAGTAAGTGACACTGAAGGTGCATTCTCTAGATTTCTGTCCCAAAGTCCTGAGGCTAAGAAGAATTGAGAGACAGCATGAACCTTGCTGCCACCAAGATACGGCATCCTAAGAGAGGAAGCACCTGCATCTTTTGGAACTTGGAGCAGGGTTTGGGAAGAGGCACAGGCGCAACACTCACCTGTTTTTGAGTGTACAAATAGTGAAAAGTAGTAGCATGGCCTCACTGAAGCCACAGCAAAGGACAACTCGAATTTAGATCAGCGCATCCGGAGGCTAGACTCCCCGGCCCCACCCCCAAGACTGATTCCACAGGTCTAAAATGAGACCTAAAAGCTGAATTTTTTTTTTAATATCTACCAGAAAGTCCTTGCTGTGACCAACCTGAAGAAATACCCAGGCAGCTAGCTGTCCTATGTTTCAACCTTTGCCATGAGACTGGCACTAGACAAAGTACAGTAGAAATTCAAAGGGGATTGAGAGACACAGCTCTGCCCGGAGTCCAAGTAAGTAAGATCACGTTGAGCAGAGTGATACATGGAAATGCCAGCATTTGCGTTCAGTCAGCAACCGCACAGGAGCAGTCAACTGTCACTCCATCTGGGTCAACTCGGGGAAATCATCATAGCCCCCAGGCCTGGGCGTCTTTATCCATCAGTGACTGTGGCTGTGCTGCAGCATCCTGAGGACGCCTTCTGGCTCTGGCCTCAACTGGTCCTTAAAGGAGAATGAGTACTGTCTGGCCCTGTGGGGTCCGTAGGTGAAGGAAGGTCACATGCTCACTGTGTCACCCCATGTGGGCTGACTGCAGAAAGCTGAAAAGAGTGCAACCCCTCACAAACACACACACTCCACTCAAGTCAGACACACACAAGAATCCACTTCCCTCCCCGAAAGAAGACTTCAGCGGGTGCTGGGAGAGCAGAAGAGGTTCCCTTCATGGCAGGTGGTTCAAGAACCTTGAATCTTGGATCTAAAGCCATGGATTTAGATACAAATTGTCTAGACACGAATTCTCTGGATTTCCTCCAGGCTAATTGTTACAGGCAAGTTCTGTCAGAGAGGAACAGGAACCCAACAGTGCAAGACAAGGATGTTCTGTTTTCTGGAAGGGAGCCAGGGAGGAGTCTATAGGCAGAGGGGGCTTGAGCCCTTCCACCAGGTAGCCACTTGGGTGAGATGACGGCTAAAGTCCTGCCCGTCGTTTCTGTGAATTGATCTAACTCAGCTGAAGAGAAAAGGAGAGCTGTTTCATGGGAGCTATCAGTACCTGTTACCTGGATCCCTGGACCTCCGGCTGGTCTCACCTCTCATCCTGGCTACATTCCATTGGCTTCATTTCTTGATCCACACACAGCTAGTCTTTCCAGAAGCTTTCCCATCTCAGTAAATGGCACCACATTCTCTCAGTTGTCTTAAGACAAAAACTAGAAGCCATCCTTGACCTCTCTTTCTTTCACCCTTATCTTCCTGACTCATGCTTTGAATTCCAGATGGTCACTTCTCCAGGTCTCCGCAGCCATCTGTCTGCCTGTGCAAGCCACCATCATCTCTCAGCGGAACCACTGCAACAGCTTCTACTGTTCCCCTCCTACAATCCAGAATGATCTTTCACAAAAGTAAGTCAGATCATGTCCTCCCATCTTCATGAGTTATCTATGGCTGTGTAATAAACTATCCCAAGATGTAGTGACTTAAATATAACAAGTATTTATCCCTTACAGTTGCTGTGGGTCAGGAGTTCTGGAGCAGCTTAAACTGGGTGGGTCCAGTTCAGGGTTAAGGTGTCATCAGGGGCTGCTGTCATTTGAAGGCTCAACTGAGGTGGAGGAGCCATGGGCCGGGTGATGTACTCACTCACATGACTTCACCTCATGGCTTCCCTAGGCTGTTTGGCATCCTCATAACATGGCAGCCTCTTTTCCTTGAGAAAGTGATCCAAGACACAGGCTGAAGCTACAATGTCTTTTAAGACCTGGCCTCAGAAGTCATACATTGTCACTTCAGCCTATTCCATTTGCTAGAAATGATTCACTAAGTCCACTCAAGGGGTGGCTGGCTCCGCCTTCCGTAGGGAATGTCAAACAAATTGTGAGCATATTTTAAACCACTCACCATCTCAAGGTCCACGCCTGCCTCCTGGCTTTAATTGTTATGTCTGAGTCCCAAACACACCAAACCTACAGAGCATTGCTGCTCCCTGGTTACTTGAGGCCTTTGTACTTGCTGTTCTAGAAGGTTCTTTTGTCAAGGCCAACCCCTTCTCATCATTCAAGTCTTAGCCCCGACCTTCCTCTTGCTGAGAGGCCTTTCCTGACATCAAATTTAAAATAGTGCTCCTCATTTATCAGTGTCAGGAAGCAACTTTGTCGTTTGTCGACTGTGTCTCCACCACCCAACCCTAAGCTCCTGGAGAGCAGGTTCCTTGCTGCCCCATCACACTGGTCTCCAGGCCGAGCATCCCTACAGCCTGACTAGAAGGAGCTAGCAAACCCAGGAGTGGATCCAAGAGGCTCTGCCAGAACAGTTGTGTGGCACCATATCTACCACAGTGTCTGACATGGAAAATCAGTGAGCTCGAAACTTCAGCCCATTTCATTTCACTGGAAACCTGGTGAGCCCAGATCAGGAAGGTGTCACCGTTTTAACTCAGAGCTGTGTTAGGAAGCTCTCCCTCCCTGTTGTCAGGGTGAGCGTTGTGCCGTTCTAGCATCTTATGGTTTTAACCACATGATAAATGTATTCCTTCACATGAATCCCACAGAACAAACGTGCACTTTTCCATTTATGAATTTGAATTCAGAGTTATGTTTTTTAGCTTTTCTCTAAATTTACCAAAATTTTTTAAATAAAATTACTCACGACCCCACTAAGTAAGAAATTAGGCCGGGTGCGGTGGCTCATGCCTGTAATTCCAGCACTTGGGGAGGCCGAGGTGGGCGGATCACGAGGTCATGAGATTGAGACCATCCTGGCCATCATGGTGAAACCCCGTCTCTACTAAAAATACAAAAATTAGCTGGGTATGGTGGTGCGTGCCTGTAGTCACAGCTATTTGGGAGTCTGAGGCAGGAGAATCACTTGAACCTGGGAGGTGGAGGTTCCAGTGAGCTGAGATCGCGCCACTGCACTCCAGCCTGGGTGACAGAACGAGACTCTGACTCAAAAACAAAAAAACAAAACAAAAAAAACAAACAAAAAAAAGAAATTAAATCCTGGCAAAAATGAGATGTTGCCAAAAAGGACTTTGTGGGGAGAAAGTAGTAGTGGTCCTTTACAAAATGAGCAGAAAGAAGATGGAAATAAATTCTTTTCCAGAAGAGCAGTCTTTGATGAAGAGATTCACATTTCCTAGAGCATTTTATTCAAAGTAGATCAATGCTACTCACCCAGAACAAGATCCAGTTTGCCAAAAACCTGGGCTTCTCTCCTGTGAGGCCCGATGATCACACGATGCCTGAACAGGTGTTCATTTCAGACGTTTTAGACACTGTCTGCACCATGTCATTTTTATGATTGTCAAGTTCCACAAAGCTTCTTTCTTCTTCTTTAAAAAGTCTCTTTAATTTTGAGAACTTTCCTGCTAATCATTTCTCCGTTTGCTAATGATCCTAACCTTCCACAAAATGACTTCTCCCTCGCCAGCCTTCATTTTACTTCTTTTCTCTGCTCTCTTTTCCTGCCCTCGGATTTCCCATTTTTCAAGCCATAAGGCGGACTTCAGTCTGTTGAAATTCAGCTCTTTCTTCCTGTCTTGGATTGCCTATTACCTATTGCAAAGGTCATTTTAAGTGTAATTCAGCTTAAATTACTTTATTTTCTCATCACTGGATTTTTTTTTCTCTCTCTGGTCCCTTTCTCCTTCCCAGGCCCTCCACTCTGCCTACCCACCCCCATCTAAGTTTCACTTCTCAGGGACCATTCTCAGCAGCTCCTGATGAGGCTGGATGAAAAGCATTCTTGAGTCTGTTATTTGGAAGGTTAAGATTTGCACGCTCACTGCCTGGCCATGGAGGTTGGGGCCTGAGGCAGGGGTGCCTTCTAGGGTATGTGCAAACACAACTAAGATCCCAGCCCTGAGTATGGGAGACCCCACATATAGTCTGCTGTTTTCTCAGTGTGTCAGGAATCACAGCAGCGAGCCCGGTGTGCTAGGCTGTCCAGACACTTTCCAGAACCACTGAGTGTCTCACGATGGCAGCCACTACCTGCATGGAGTAAAACAGGGTTCAGCTTCCAGCTTAGCAAGTTTTTGAAAACTTTTTGGTTTCTAAAATCTTTATTGTTGTTTTTGTTGTTTTGTTTTTGGCACTGGGGGGTGAATGGGTCTCCCAACAAAGAGAACATCAAGACTGGATGTGAATGGACTTCACGTGGAGCCTGAACTCTCCTCCGTCGCCATCGGCCGCCTTGTTGGCTCCTTGCTGCCCAGGATGTGGATTTAGATTCTGGCTCTGCATCTCCCATGGAATATTAGATCGGGGAGTGGTCTTAGGGTCACAACCTCCTCCCCTGAATGAAATCTGCTCCCAGCGGATTTCAGCAGCAGGTGGACTTGAAATTGCACATGGCGGTCCTACTAAGTGGCAGGACGGAAGGAATGCTGATGCCCCAACATAGGTGTAAGAGGAGGGAGAGGCTATCAGGACAACTCCAACCTCTTGGGCCTGTGAAGAAATGCATGTGAGAGCGTGCATGTGTGTGTGCACTTCTGTGTGTACACTTGTGAAAGTGTGTGTGCACACGTGAGTCTGAGGGCACACATGAGTCTGAGTGCATATGTGTGTGCACACATGAGCATGAGTGCACACGTGAGGGTGTGCACTCATGTGTAAGTGTACATGTGAGAGTGAGCATGTGTGAATGTGATGTGTGTGGCTGTATATGTGAATGAATGCATGTGTGAGTGCACACACGAGTGTGTGCATATGTGTCAGTGTGCATGCATGAGTGTACTGTGTGCTTACACGCATGAGCATTCATGAACACATGAGCATGTGCATGTCTGAATCCATGTGTGAGCGTGTGCATGTGAATGTACATATGTGAGCATTTGAGTGTGTTCATATTTACACGTGTGAGTGTGCATGCCCGTGTGTAGCACATGTGAACGTGTGCATAGATGTGCAAGCGAATGTGCACATATGTACACGTGTGTGCATGTGTGTACATGTGAACGTGTGTGCACATGTGTGACTGTGTGTGCATGTGTGGGCATGCACGTGTGAACATGTGTGCACATGTGTGCATCTGTGTACATGTGAATGTGTGCATGCATGTGTGTGACTGTGTTCACATGTGAGGGCATGTGTGTGAATGTGCGTGTGTGTGGGCATGATGCATATGTACATGTGTGAGTCTGCATGCATGTGGTGCATGTGTGTGCACATGTGAGCATATTCGTGTGAAGGTGTGTTGTGTGAATATGTATGCATGTGTACGTGTGAGTATGCATGTAAGCATCTGCATGCACATGTGTGTGACTGTGTGAGAGCGTGCATGTGTGTGGCAGCAGGAAGCTGCCATCTGGTGGGCTTCCTGACCCTAGGTTCTGCCTCAACTCCTGAGACATTACCCACTGCCTGGGTCTTTCCAGAAAGTTCTATCCACAGCTTCTTCCTGGAGCAGAGTGCATGCTGTCCAAGGCCTGCAGAGCTGGGCTCCCCCTTCGACTACGGTAAGGGTCCTGTCCTGGCTGAAAGCCTCCACCTCTGGTCAGTGGGGATCCTCACTGCCTTAGGCTGACAGTGGGTTTTTAGGAGGAAGCTGAGGGCCTGGGCATGTCCCCTGGCTGGGCCTCAGACCCCACCCACATTGCCAAAGTAGCCAACGCGCTGCCTCAAGTGAGTGTGTGTGGCCATGAAGCCTTGGACAAGGGACCATACCAGAGCCTCCGAGCTGGCGACCGTGGCCTTTGTGCTTGCTGTTCTGGAAGGTTCTCTCAGCAGGGTGGTTACTTCTCTCACTCAAGTCTCAGGCCCACGGCCCATATGGCCACGGTGTCCCTTTCCCCACACCGTGCTCTTGGTCGGGAAGTGGCGCTCAGCCTCCGCCACCTCCCTCCCTGCCTTTGGGGCCATAAACTGAGGATTTCTGTGCACAGATCGTCCTGCGTTGGTGTTGCCTTTGGTTGAGCAGGTGAGAAGAGCAGACACATGACAAAGGCCTGCACCCGTAGAAGGATGGGGCCGACCTTAGGTCGGATGGTCGGGGCCAGGTGTGCACAGGACGCACCCGGGTGCAGGGGCGCGCAGCTTCTAATGACACGGCACTCGAGCACTGGCTAATTAATCCCGTGTTTTCACACAGCATAACTGGGGAGCCGGGGCTGAGTTATTTAGCTACTGGAGGTGGAGCGCGGCCCTGTCCTCCCTTCTCTGCTCACGACTGAGGATGCTGCACATCGGGGCGTGCGAAGCTCCGCATGGCCTATCTGTCATCCCGCATTATCAGGAAGACGCGCCACTTCCATGCCGGGCTGCAAGGCTCCAGCAAATTGTTATTTTTATGGGAGATGATAAAGGAAATGCTACCTTATATTCAAATCTTTAACTATCACGTGCAAGGAATATACAGCCCAGGCCAACCCACAGTGTACAGGGTGGCAAAGCCGCAGGCTGCATCCTGGCCCCTGCATGCACCCCCAGCGCACGCCCAGCCCACCCCCAGCCACCCCCAACCCACCCCCAGCCCACCCTCAGCCACCCCCAACCCACCCCCAGCTCACTCCCAGCCCACTCTCAGCTCACACCCAGCTCACACCCAGTCCACACCCAGCTCACACCCAGGTCCTCAGGACCAAAGGAGGAGGCTAGCCACAGCTCCCACAGTAGCTCCCTCTTCTTTCTTTCCCTTTTTTTTTCTCATATAATTTTAAAATATGCCTTCGTGGCCCAGGGTCACTTTATGGAGAGCTCTCCAGGTTCCCTGGCACCCCATCTCCCCGTGCTTGCTTGCAGGTTCGGGGTGTCCGCTGGAGCAGGCTTTTGCACATTACTGCTCACCTCTGATATATGAGCTTGCCATTTGAAGGCTGGTAGAGCCCGGCTTCCCCCAGGAGCTCAGGGAGATTTGTGGCTTAGACATTTGCTCACTGGGTGGGGTTCCTGGGACTGTTCTAATGGAGGCCACACAGGGCCTCCACCCCGTGGGACGTTTGAACTCAGCACCCCTGGACAGCTTGGCCTGTACTTGATATACCCCAGAGCCAGTGTTCCCTGCGTGGGGCACGGCACGGCTGAGGCCCTGCCCGGTGTCCAGTTGCTCTGAGCGGTGTGGACATGGAGGCTGACCTGGCCCGGGAGGACTCCAGCGTGAGAAGCCCATGGTGACAGCCCCCGCTGAGGGACCCCTCCAGCCTCTCAGTCCACAGGGGCCCTGCGCTCGGTGCGCGCTCCTCCCTCTCCATACCTGCTGTGTGTGCACGAAGCAAGGGCATCCTGGTGCATCTCTGGGGATGGGAGCAGAGGCTGGAAGCCCTTTCCCAGGTGCACACAGGAGCTGAGCGCAGGCCCTAGAACTAGAGAGGCCGCCTGGAGCCTGTTTATCACAGGGTCACATCCAGGTCCACAGGGGCAGGAGGAGGCAGCTGGTTCGAGGACTAAGCAGGGTTAATGCTCACACACTCAGCCTGCCAGTCTCCTGAGGCTGAGTGAGGCCACCACGGCTTCCACAACTGCCTTCCAGGCGGAAGTCTATGGCACCAGGGGGCGGGTGGGGAAGCCCACCATGCCCTATGCCCCTCTGACAGGACCGGTTTTTATTCTGTCTCCAACGCACTGGAGAATTCAGTGCAGGTGTTTCACCTCTTGCCAGCCCATCAACTAGAATTTCACCTACCACTCTTTAGAAATAAAATTGAAAATCTTAAAGTAACCCGTTTCAATAGATTTCTAAATAATTTCTGTAAAGATCTGTGCGTTTTGGGCTGTTGGAGTATTTGGGACAGGCGCAGTTAACCTCTGGCCTCTGTGAGTTGAGGTTTTAGATCTCCCCATCCCGGCTTCCTTCACTATAAACGTCACTGGGCAGTTTTGAGGACAAACGGGAAACAAGTTGAGTTCCTTGGAGCGGGAAATGTTCTGCAAAGTTTAAAAATTACATATGATGACTAGAGCCGTGTGATGCAATTAGTAAATACAAAACGACAGCCATAAAAAGTGTAAACAGGCACTAGACCAGCCAGGAAAGTCTTTCGGGGCCACCTGGCTGAGACGTGCGTACGTTTTTCTTGGTTTCTGTTTATGCTGGGGCGTTGACTGAGTCCCGAGAGGACACTGGGCACCTCCCAGCCCTTCCTAAGTATGAAAGAGAAGGGGCCCCGGCACAGCTGAAAGCCATCTGAGGCACGAGCTGGTGGCGGCGGTCCGGACACAGGCCCCAGGTGGCCGTGACAGCCCTGGGACGCCCTCTCCCTCCTGCCACAGGCGGGGCGCGCAGAGGCACAGAGGCCCCGGGCTCCGTCCTGGGCTGGAGAAAGAAACAGGGAGAGCACAGTCAGAGGTGGTGGGAGGGGAGGAAACACGTAATATGGATTGTGGAAATGAATGAAGACCAACACAGTGAGAAAGCAAAGGCGCCTGAATCAGAGTTTGCCAGGTTGCCGGCCACCCTCACGTGTGTTCCAGCAGAGCCTCATGGCAGAGGAGAGGGAAGGCTTTGCAGTGGGACAAACGGAAAGCCCCAGGCGTGCCCAGCTTGGAGGCTGCTGGCCTGGAAACCTGGAGGAGTGTTGACGTGACAGGCCCCAGGAGCTCCAAAGTAGGAATTGCGGGGCGAGGGCCTCAGAGGCTGGCCTGGGGGCTGCAGGTGCGCCTGGGAGGGTTGTAGCATTGTAGGTAGGACAGGAGGAATTCCCAGTGGGAACCACCGTGACCGTAAAAGGAGCAGGATTCTTTAAAACAGAGCTTCTCAAACTGCGATGTTCCCGGAAGCACGCAGAGGCCCTGTGAGAATGCGGACTCAGGGCAGGGCCGGTGGGCTCTGTGCCTGGGCAGTGCTGGTCGTGCTTTCGGAAGCAAGGATTTGGGGCATCGCTGCGTTTCCTGCAGCGCCAGCCTGGCCAGTTCTGCTGTAACACACTCCAGCCTGCACGCTTCGGTGGGTGGGATTCCATTTTCTTTCAAGAGAGAACTCCGTTTGAAAGCGTGGCCATCCCGGGCGCTGTCAACTGTTGGCCTCGCTTCTTTCTTCCCGGGCTTTGCTATCAGCACCTGTATCCCACAGCCATTGTTAGTCCATCAGGCGCACAGTCCCATTGTTCATTCTGCCATTACCAAAACCACTGAAATTCTAATCACTGCTCTTTAATAATTCTGAATATCAAAGGAAGACAATTCTCATAGGTCAGTATTTTTGCCAATACTTGGTATTGTGTCTTTTTCATTGTAGCCACTCTGGTGGATGTGTAGTAAAATTGCAATGGGGTTTTAACTTGCATTTATCCAGTGATAAATGTAGCTGTGCAGTTTTTCATATGTTTCTTGGACACTTGGCTATCCCTTTTTTACTTTTTAAAAAATAGTATTATTGAGGTATAATTCACAATAACATAAAATTCACACATTTAAAGCATACAATTCTGATTTTTAGAATATTCACAGATTTGTGCAACCATCACTAGGATCTAATTTTAATCCGCCTCAAGAGAAATTCTATACCTAGAGCAGTCACTCCTCAGTTCTAGGCAACCAGTAATCTATTTTCTTCTAAGAACTTCATCACCTTAGTTTATACATTTAGGATTGGGATCATTTCGAGTTAATTTTTGTGTATAGTATGAAGTGGGGATCCAACTTCATTATTTGCACATGGATAGCTCATGTGCATCTGAATGTCCCAGCACCATTTGTTGAAAAAACAACTTTCTTTTTTTTTTTTTTTTTTAGGGTCTCACTCTGTCACCCAGGCTGGAGTGCAACGGCGTGATTATAGCTCACTGCAGCCTCAAATTCCTGGCTCACAGGATTCTCCCACCTTAGCTTCCTGAGTAGCTGGGACTACAAGTATGAGCCACCATGCCTGGCTAAGTTTTTATTTTAATTGTTGTAGAGATGGAGACTTGGTATGTTGCCCAGGCTGGTCTCAAACTCCTGGGCTCAAGTGATCGTCCCACCTCAGCCTCCCAAGGTGCTGTGATTACAGGTGTGAGCCACTGAACTCAGCCTGAAAAGGCTATTCTTTTCAACAAGTTGTCTTGGCACCCATGTCAAAAATCAACTGACTACTAACATAAGAGTTTATTTCTGGGCTCTTGACTATATCCCATTGATCTATATGTCTATATACCAATAGCATCATGTCATGATGACTATAACTTGATATTAAGTTTTGAAATTGGGGCTCTTCAACTTTGTTCTTTTTCAAGATTGTTTTGTCTATTCTTGTCCCTTGCATCCCCAGATAAACTTTAGGACCAGTTTGTCATTTCTGCAAAAATCGCAGCAGGGGAGGGAGGGATATTGCCATGTTAACAATTTTGAGTTTTTCAATCCATGAGTATGGGATGTCATTCCATTTATTTAGATTTTCTTTCATTTCTTTCACTAATGTTTTGTAGCTTTTTTGTACAAGACTTGCATTTATTTTGTTAAATTTATTCCTAGTATTTTATTTTTTAATGTTATTATAAATGCAATTGTTTTCTTCTTTTCAGATTATTTATACAAACACAATTGATTTTTGTATATTAATCTATCTTATCATCCTTGCTAAACAATTTATTAGTACTAAAAACGTTCTGTGAACTCCTTAGGATTTTTTACATGTCAGATCATGTCATCTGTAAAAGAAAATAATTTTACTTCTTTCCAATCCAAATGTCTCTTATTATTTTTTCTTGCCTCATTGCCCCACTAGGACATATAGTACAATATTGGCCAGAAATTCTAAGAGTGAACATCCTTGTCTCATTTCTTATATTAAGAGTAAATAGTTCAGTCTTTTCCCATTACATATGATGTTAGCTGTGAGTTTTTGATAGATGCCCTTCTACAGGTTGAGGATGTACACAACTATTCCTAATTTGTTGAGATGTTTTTTGTAGTTGTTTTTTAGGTTTTTGTTTTTTTTTTTGTAATCATGAAATGGTGTTTGGTTTTGTCAAATGCTTCTGCTGCATCTATTATGATGATCATGTAGTTTTCTTCTTTATTGTAGTGGTATGGTGTCTCACTGATTTTTAGAGATAAAACCAACCTTGCATATGTGATCATGGTGTATAATTCCTTTTATGTGTGGCAGAATTCAGTTTGCTAGTGTTTCATTGAGGATTTTAAAAATCTATATTCATAAGAGATATTAGTCAGTACTTTTCTCATGATGTGTCTGTCTGGCTTTCGTATCAGGGAAATATTGACCTCCGAGAATGAGTTGGAAAGTGTTCTCTACTTTTTGCTTTCTGGAAGATTGCGTGAAGGATTGGTATTAAATCTTTAAATGTTTGGTAGAAATTACCAGTGAAACCAATATGGACCTGAGATTTTCTTGGTGGAAAGTTTTAAAATTACCAATTCAATCTCTTTACTTCTTACAGGTCTATTTAAATCTTCTATTACTTCTGGTTTTTTTTTGAAACAGAGTCTCGCTCTGTTGGCCAGGCTGGAGTGCAGTGGCACCATCTCGGCTGACTACAACCTCCGTCTCCCAGGCTCAAGCAATTCTCCTGCCTCAGCCTCCCAAGTAGCTGGGATTACAGGCACGTGCCATGTGCCACCACACCTGGCTAATTTTTGTATTTTTAATAGAGACAGAGTTTCACTACGTTGGCCAGGCTGGTCTCGAACTCCTGACCTCAGGTAATCCACCTGTCTTGGCCTTCCAAAATGCTGGGATTACAGATGTGAGTCACTGCGCCCAGCCTTATTTCTTCTACTTCTTTTAGTAGTTTATGTCTTTCTAGAAATTTTCTCAACGTGTCTTTGTTGTCTAAGTTTTTGGCATACAGTTGTTCATTGTATTCACTTTTAATACTTTTCTATATGGTTTGTTGTAATGTTCTTGCTTTCATTCCTCATTTTAGTAATTTGAGTTTACTCTCTCTTTTTTTGACCAGTCTAGCTAAAATGTGTCAGTTTTGTAGGTCTTTTCAAAGACCCTTTCAAAGGCCAACAAATTGGTCTCACTGATTTTGTCTATTGCTTTTCTATTTTTTGTTTCATTTATTTCTGCTATAACTTTTATTAGTTCCTTTATTCTCCTTACTTGAAGTTTAGTTTCTCCTTTTCTAGTTTCTTAGAATGGAATAGTATGTTATTGATTTGAGAGCTCACTTCTTTCTGTAATACAGGCATTTACGGCTACAAATTTTGCTCTGATCACTGCTTTGCCACATCTCATAAGTTTTGGTATTTTTTTCCTGCGCGTCCATGCGAAGAGACCACCAAACAGGCTTTGTGTGAGCAACAAGGCTGTTTATTTCACTTGGGTGCAGGCAGGCTGAGTCCTAAAAGAGAGTCAGCGAAGGGAGATAGGGGTGGGGCCATTTTATAGGATTAGGGTAGGTAAAGGAAAATTACAGTCAAAGGGGGGTTGTTTTCTGGCGGGCAGGAGTGGGGGTCACAAGGTGCTCAGTAGGGGAGCTTTGGAGCCAGGATGAGCCAGAAGGAATTTCACAAGATAATGTCATCAGTTAAGGCAGGAACCGGCCATCTGGATGTGTACGTGCAGGTCACAGGGGATATGATGGCTTAGCTTGGGCTCAGAGGCCCGACAATTTTGTGTTTTCATTTTCATTAATCTAAAAGTATTTTCTAATTTCATTTGTAATTTCTTCTTTGATTTACTGGTTATTTGGGAGTATATTCTTTAATTTCCACATATTTGTGAATTTTCCAAATTTCCTTCTGTTATCTATTTTCAATTTCATTTCATTGTGTTTAGAAAGCATACTTGTATGATTTCAATTATTTAAATTTATTGAGTCTTCTTTTATGGCCTAACATATGGCCTATTCTGGAGAACATTCTATATGCCCTTGGGAAGAGTGTATATTCTGCTATTGAACTTGGGAAGAATGTGTGGGGTACTTTATGGATATCTATTAGGACTAATTGACTTATAATATTGTTAAAGTCTTTTATTTCCTTGTTGATCTCCTGGCCAGTTGTTCTATCCATTATTGGAAGTTGTTGAATTATCTATTTCTCCCTTCAACTTCCTCAGCTTTTGCTACATTTTGGGGGCCTCTGTTGGTAGGTGCATTTATGTTTATAGTTATTATATCTTCTGGTTGTATTGACCCTTTTGTTACTATAAAATGTCCCTCTTTATCTTCAGCGACTTGTTTTGTTTTAAAGTTTATTTTTTCTGATATTAGTAAAGTATGCTAGGTCTGTTATGATTGCTGTTCGTATGTTATGTGTATTTTTTCATTCATTTACTTCTAACCTATTTGTATCTCTGTTTTTGTTTCTTTTTTATTACCTTTTTGCATTAATTGATATATTTTCTAGTATAACTTTGTAATTCTGCTAATGATTTTTAAATCTATATATTTTTAAATTCTTTTCCTAAAGCTTGCTCTAGGCTTTGCAACACATCTAAATCTACATCAGATACGTTCTACCTTAATTCTAGTAAGATACATTGGCTTTTTTCCTATATAACTCAATTTCCTCTTCCCTTTTTATGTCATTATTGTTATGCATTTACTAACAACGACACATTTTTGTGATTATTATTATGTATATAATATAATCTTACGTTTGTTAAAGAAACAAGTAAAAAAGGATTTATTATGGTTTGTTTTATTAATCTTCTTATTTATTATTTCTGAATCTTTTCATTTTTCCTTCTAGGTTTGAGTTACCATTTGGTGTCATTTTCTTCTTGCAGAACAGCTTTGTTCCCAGTACCTCCTTTGTTCTCTTATTGTCAAATATGTCACATTTCTATATGTTATAGTGCCCACAATATAATATGATTACATATGTATTGTCTTGAGCAATTGCTTTTTAAATAAGTAAAGATAAGAAACCGAAATGTACAATTGCACTGTCTTTAGTAATTATGTACAAAATTACCTTTGCCAGTGTTTCTGTGTGTGTATAGAATTACTATCTGGTGTGGCTTGCTTTCAGGTTCAAGAACTTTCTTTGGTATTTCTTGTAAGGCAAATCTTCTAGCAATAAATTCAGTTTTTGTTTATCTGAAAATGTCTTCATTTTGCATTCACTTCTGAAAGATAGTTTTGCTGGGTATAGCAATATTGGTTCACAGGTTTCTTTTTTTTTTTTTTCTTTTAGTCCTTTGAATACATCATCTCACTGTCTCTGGTCTCCATTGTTTTTAATGAGAAGTCAGCTGTTAATATTGTTGGAGTTCCCTTGTATATGATGAGCAGTTTTCCTCTTTCAGCTTTCAAGGTTTTCTCTTTATCTTTGGAATATTTTGGCTGTGTTGTGTCTGGGTGTGGATTTCTTTTTGTTTTCGCGTCTTCTGGTTTGTTGATCGTCTTGGATGTGTAGATGAGGTCAGTTTAATAGTGTCCCGTATTTCTCTAAGGCTTTGTCTTTTTATTATGTTTTTTTCTCCGTTCTTTAGACTGCTTAATCACTATTGCTCAAACTTTATTTATTTATTTATTTATTTATTTATTTATTTATTTATTTATTTTTGAGACAGGGTCTGATTCTGTTGCTTAGGCTGGAGTGCAGTGACATGATCATGGCTCACTGTAACCTTGACCTCCTAGGCTCAAGCAATCATCCTGTCTCAGCCTCCTGAGTAGCTAGGACTACAGGCATACACCACCATGCCTGGCTAATTTTTTTACTTTTTTTTTTTTTTTTTTTGTAGAGATGGAGTCTCACTATGTGAGCCAGACTGGTTTTGAACTCCTGGCCTCAAGTGGTCTTCCTGCCTCAGCCTCCCAAAGTGCTGGGATTACCAGCATGAGCCACTGTGTCTGGACTGCTCTAACTTTAAATTCTTGGATTATTTCTTCTACTAGCCCAAATCTACTGTTAATAGATTTTAGTAAAGTTTTCATTTCTATTGTACTTTTCAGCCCTAAATTTTTCAATTGATTCTTTTATATACTTTGTATCTTTTCATGATATTCTCTATTTCATGAGTTACTCTCATCATACCTTCCTTTAATTATTTAAACATAGTTTTTCATTCTTTGAACATGTTTATCATGCTGCTTTAAAGTCTTTGTCTACTTAGTCCAATATCTGGGCCCTCTCATTGAAGTTTTTATTACTTTCTTTAAAAAAAAACAAAACACCTAGTTGTGGGTCGTATTGTGAGTCACACTTTCTTTTTTTTCATGTCTTGTAAACTTTTCTTAAAAACTTGATATTTTCTACATTATATTGTTGCAACTCTGTACAATGATAACCTCCCTCTGAAATGTGGTGTTGTCTTCATTGCTGTGTTTGTTTATGTTTAGTTATGTGGCTGGGCTAATTCAGTGAAGTCTATTTTCCCTGAATTGTGCAGCCTCTAATGTTCTTGCTCATATTTTTTTCTTTTCTTTTTTCTTTTTTTCTTTTCCTTTATTTCTTTTTTTTTTTGAAATGGAGTCTCACTCTGTTGCCCAAGCTAGAGTGCAGTGGCATGAACTCGGCTCATTGCAACCTCCACCTCCCGGGTTCAAGTGATTCTCCTGCCTCAGCCTCCTGCGTAGCTGGGATTATAAGTGTGCGCCACCATGCCCAGCTAATTTTTGTGTTTTAGTAGAGATGGGATTTTACAATATTGGCCAGGCTGGCCTCAAACTCCTGACCTCAGGTGATCCACCCGCCTTGGCCTCCCAAAGTGCTGGGATTACAGGCATGAGCCACCACGCCCAGCCTAATTTTTTCTTAATTTTAAATTTTTGAACCTGACTTCCTAGGAATCATCCCTGCTCAACACAGATTAGCAGCCAGCCACTGAGTAGTCAGAGTTGTCCCTAAGCCCCTGAACCAGTAAGTTTTTCATGCATTACATTTGGACCTGTGTGTGCCTTGGAGACACACAGGAAGTTTACAAGTTTGTTTCCTGCTCAGCCAGGGTCTAGTAGTAGTTCAGAAATTCCCTCTTCTCCAGTGCTCTTCAGAAAGTACAATCTTGAGCATGCACCAGCCAGCCTTTTGTAACACCACAGATGACTGATTTTAGCAGGGCTGTCTTTTACTCTTTCCCTGATCTTCGCATAAGACTCCTGGATGCTCTGCCTCTGTTGCTGTCTCAACTGCCTGTTGACCTTGGCTGATATGCTAGCTGATGGCTCTATTGTTTTCAACAATGCCCTCTGGCATAAAATTCTCCACACTCTTTTCCAGATAAAGTTGGGCCTATTGACAGGGACAGGGTATTACCAGTCTTTGAGGCTTGTTCTACTCTCCTCTAGGTAGAACATTTTTGCTATAAAGCAGGAGCTGGGAAGGGGGAGGTTGTGAATGAGGAGCTTGTGCTTCACAGGTGCCCTACCTGGATCCTCCCTAGACAGCAGGAACTGTGGGGTTTGGGAGAGGTTGGGAATGGGCACTACTGCCCACCTGCCACCATGGCCTGGTAGAGATCTTCCTCAGCACACAGCCAGGGTGATGGGCTTGCCCAATGTTTGCTTAGAGTAGCTCTTCCTCAGTAAGTTAGGGGCTATGGGAGCTGCCACTCAGCTGCTGGGCCCACTAGTACTAATCTTCCATAGCACAGAGCAGTGCTCACTGGGGGATGAATGCTGACCCACTCAGATCCTTCTTATAGATTAGGCACTGGGAGTGGTGGGATGGGGGCAGAGCCTGGCTTCCACCACCTACGTGGTACAGGTTTTGGGAGCACAAATCTGTGAAAAAATGGGATCTGCCAGTGTTCAGCCACTGCTTTATCCACCAGAATACATCTTCACCCCAAGGAGCTGGGGGAGTGGGAACTGCCACTTGGCTGCTAAGCCTCCTGGAATAGCTCTCCCACAAAAGGGAGGTAGATGGGGAATGAGTGCAGCCCACAGCCTGAACACCATGCCCATCTCTTGTTCTTACCAAGTTTCCATAAATTTTGTTGAGTAAATGGTTCTCAATTTGTTGTAAATTCATTGATTCATCTCCAGCATTTGAATGATTGCCTTTGCTAATTTTGATCAGTCTAATAGATGTCTTTCTGGGGAAGAGTTTCACCAAGCTCTTCCCATCACATTTCAGAAATTCTGCTCTGACTTTGTGAGTGTCTGTTCATTTCTTTCACATATGTTTCTATTGTATTGTCTTTTTGTTTTTTGTTGGTTTGTGGAGATGTGTATGTTGGGATATATATATTTCTGTTTACATTTGTATTTATGTAGTCTGCAACTAACCCCTTTGTTGGAAATATGTATTGTGACATATTCTTTCACTTTGAGGATTGCCTTTTTAATAGTGTCTTATGATAAATAAAAGTCCTAAATTTTAATGTAGTCAATTTGCTAATGCTTTTTTGAGCACTAATGCTTTTTTATGGTTACTATATTTTTTAAGAAGTCTTTGCTATCTCAAGTGTCACAAAGATATTTTCTGTGTGTTCTTCTGAATGTGCTTTATTTTATCTTTCACATGTAGATCCATGACGCCTCTGGAATTGACTTTTGCATTGGCATCAGGTTTCCTGCTTCCTCACATGGATATCCATTGACCTAGCATGTTTATTGAAAAGATCATCCTTTCTTCACCACACTACAATATCACCTTTATCATAAATCAGGTGGTAAATGTGTAAGCCTGTCCTGGTTCTCTATCATGTTCCACTGGAAAGTTTGTCAACCTTACTCCAAATACCAAATTGTTTTATTTACTATAGCTTCATAAAAAGTATTAATATCAGGTAGTATAAGTTCTCTAGCTTGTCACCATTTCAAGATTGTCTTGGTGTCTGTGTGTGTGTGTGTGTGTGTGTGTGTAGTCAGCTTGTCAATTTCTGTGGGAGGAAAGCAGCTAGGAGTTTGATTGGGATTGT